>NC_091161.1:38646508-38702766 GCF_040958095.1 Procambarus clarkii
GTAACACTCCTGCCCCTTTAGAGAAAGAAATGTGGCTACTAGAATAGTAGTCATAAAGAGTGTAGAGAATAAAAAGGAAAATCTATGCAATAAAAGAAAATCAACCAAAAACAAAAATTTCTCTGAAAGAAAAGCACAAAGGAATTCTCTGAAAGAAAAACAAAAAAAAAAATCTGAAAAAAAGCACACACAAAAAGGAATTATCTGAAAGAAAAAGCACATACATAAAAAATAAATATGGGGAAGTAAATAAATTTGACACAGAATATTTAGTGTCACAGAACCTAAAAAAAATAACTAAAGCATGACAGTTGGTATATGGCTTCCTGTGGCTCAGAGACTGTTACTCAGGTAACCGGGACAGCACATCGGCTATCACCTTGAGCCAGCCCGATAGGTGGATAATGGAAAGATTGAAGTCCTGCAGGTACAAAGCCCACCTGAGGATGCGTTTATTTTTTGCCTTTATCTGGTGTATAAACACCAGTGGGTTATGGTCCGTACACTTCCACTATATTACCTGTTACATATACTTCAAATTTTTTACATGCTAACACTAACGCCAACGCTTCTTTTTCTACCACTGATGAATTGCGTTGCGTCTTGGCAAATTTCACAGAGTAATAGTATACTGGGTGGTCCACTTTATCATCCCCAGTTTGCAGCACCAGCACCCGAGTCAGATGCGTCAACGTGAATTTTAAATGGTCGGTCGAACCTTGGACTAGCGAGCACTGGGGCGGAAGCTAAGATCAATTTCAAATTTTTAAACGCCTCTGCACAGTCTGTTGACCTTTTAAATTTAACAGCCTTCCGCAACAAGTCCGTGAGAGGAGTGGCGACCCTGGAAATGTTCTGACAAAAGCGTCAGTAGCACGCACTCATACCGATAAACCTTTGAACATCCTTTTTAGACCGGAGCACTGGATACTCCAAAATGGCACTGATTTTATCTTGCCGAGGTAACACTTTTTCTTGGCCCACTTCGTAACCGAGGTACGTCACTGTGCCTTAGCCAAAATGACACTTTTTTGCAATTTAGAGTTAAATTTGCACTTCTCAGAACTGTGACCAACTGTTCCTAGCCTAGTGGTCAGCCAGTGGTCGTAACCTAGCTAAGTGGTCAGCCCAATTACTATTAAAGAGCACAATGTCATCTAAATACGCCCGAAAATTTGGCACATTAGCGAGCAGAGTTCATTAGCCTCTGGAACGTGGCAGGGGCATTATGCAAGCCGAACGGTAACACTTAATACTCGAAGACACCATCAGAAGACACCTAACTGTGTTACGAACACAGTTAGTTGCTTGGCACGTTCGGTGAACGGGATCTGATAATAACCTCTCGAGAGGTCAAATTTCGAGATGTACGTGGCGTTTCCGATCTCGTGGATGCAGTGCAAGAGGGGCAGCGGATAGGCATCCACAATGGTCACCTTGTTGAGCTGCCAATAGTCGGTGTATAATCGCTAGGAGCCGTCTGGTTTGGGGACCAAAAGGCAGGGCGAGCACCAAGAGCCCTTGCATGGCCGCATGAGGCCGTGCTGGAGCAGGAAGTCGACCTCTTTCCGCACGATGGCCTTCTTTTCCGAACTCATCCAATAGGGTTGAAGACGAATGGGGGTGTAGTCCATGAACACAATCGACTTGAGAATGGTCCAGGACGGACCGAAACGTCGTCGTCCCTTCAACTTCTAGTGTGTGGTCTGGTCAACATGTAGTCCATGAACTTGACATGGGAGATGGCATCAGTCTGGGTCGGGACCTCCCCGAACAGACTGGAGAATTCGTCAAGCAACGACTGCACCTCTTCACGTTGGGCAACTGCAAATGGGACAGTCCCTCCTCCACAGCATTCACAGAACTAGAATTATTGAGAATGAGATTAGTTGGGTCCCCCAGAACAATCATCCTCCCTCACTGAAAAAGGAAACATTGGTTAGTGCGACAGGCCTGGGGCCCCTGGAACTTCTTCAGATGGTTCAAGTGTACAAGCATCACCTGGTTACGCTTGTCAGAGTGCCTTACTTTGAACGTATGGTCCCCAGCTTTTTCTATCACAATATAGGAGCCTTCGTACTTGTGAGACATATTGTTCTCTAGTCGAGGGTTTAATACCAGGACAGGGTCACCAGGTTGAAATACCCGCAACTTAGCCTTAGCATCGTGTCGTACTTTCATATTTTCTTGGGCCTTCCCAAGATACTTTAGTGCCGCCGCCTTGCAGTCCCTGAGTCTCTGGTGGTGTTGCGCAAAGAAAGCCGAACCTTCGGTCAACGTTACGTTCCCTAACAGATTCTCCTGTAACATTTGCATGGGTCCACGAACTTTATCGCCAAAGACTAATTCAAAATGAGAACAACCCATGAACTTTGCCCCTCTCGAGCAGCAAACAAAACATAAGGCAGGTTTTCATCCAAGAAGTTGTGGGAATTCTCGCATGATGTCTTCAACATCTGCTTGAGCGTTTGATGGAACCGCTCAATTACCCCCTGACTCTGTGGATGGTATGGGCTTGAAACCTTATAAGTTATTACATGGACCTTACAGAATTGTTAAAAAATATCAGACTTAATTGCAACATATGAGCAACAACAGTCTTTGCTCGAATGTTCATTACAGCAAAAGCCTCTGGGTAACGGTCATGATACACATCATCGTGATTAGGTAAATATTACCAGACTTAGGTCTAGATAATGGACCAACACAGTCCATTACCACATGAGAAAATGGTTCCTCCGGCACAACAATAGGCCTTAGAGGAGCTTTAGGTGGTGTCTGGTTTGGTTTCCCAACAAGCTGACAAGGAATACATGCATTACAAAATCTTGCCACATCGCTTTTCAGCTTGGGCCAAAAGAAGTATTTAAAGATTTTGTAATAGGTGATATTAATACCTTGATGTCCCCCATACGATCATCATGAGCAGCTGCCAAAACTCTCTCCCTATAGCAGGTAGGCAACATAACCTGGTAGATTACCTCCCATTCATTTGACAAGGGTCTCTGTGGTCTCCATTTTCTCATCAAAACCTGATCATTGTAGTACTACCCAGTTGCTGCATCTACAATCTCCTCCTTAGAGAGAGCTACATTGTGACATTCTGCAAGAATGGTGTCAGCTTTTTGTAAATCACTCAAGGATGCATCCATGCATGGGTCAGATGCCATTGGCCAAAACTCATCAGTGTTCTCCTCCACCTCCTCACTCGTTTTGGTAGGAAGCGATGGTAGGTTCTCCACAGTGTCCTCGGCCACGTCATCGATTCGGGCCATGAACGTGTCCGCAAGGTTCACTTGGCTTTCACCACTCAGAAAGTTCCTCGTGTCCTCGGGATTTACCACTTTGGCAACCACAGGGCTGCCCTTACATTTAAGTCCCATAGACCTGGTCACCGCACACGCAGGGTACACAACATTATCCTCTGCGGCGGGTAGATCCAGGGAAACCTTAGGGGTAGGCAACATAATAGGTAGTCTGGAGTCCCCTACCTTATCCCGTGTTAAATCATTACCCAATATTACATCAACATTAGGGAAAGGTAGGTATGAAGTGACTCCGACTGTACAAACCCCTTGTGGAAATCAGATTCCAGAATAACCTTACAGAGGGGTATTCTTTGAGTATCACTAGTGACACCCTCGACCAGTACTACCTCTCCAGTGTCGAGAGTGTTGGCACCTTGCAATGCACTCTCTAAAACTAAAGTCTGGATGGCACCAGTGTCTCGGAAGATCACAACATCCTTCAAGGAAGAACCCTCAGGCAACAATAGTCTCCCTTTCAATAAGAATGGGGTAAGCAGGTCCAACCACTGTGGGTTGGAGATCTTACTCCCTAACCCTTCAGGAGGCCTCAAACCCTGTGTCACAACAAGAGCATTGGGTCTTTTTTCCGGGTGCAGTTGCCAACAACAGCTAATAATGTGGTTTGCACGTTTACAGTGACCACAGACTCGTTGGGAAGAAGAGACATTACTAACAGGATTGCCCTTTGGTTCGCTCTTAGGTGCCATGGGGCTAGACAATTTAACAGGGTTAGCTATGTCTGAAACAGAAGGTACATTAGTTATAGGGTTAGAATGGACTGGTCTGGATTGGCTGTGGGTATAAGTTTTGTTACTATGTGGGCTATAATTATTTTTATTGGGCCTTTTGCCAACTGGTAGTTCTCTGCCATCTTGGCCAAACCCATAATATTAGAATCTACCTCTGTCCTTCCTCTAAGGTACCGTGCTACAGGCTCTGGCATATTATTTATAAAATTCTCTGCTAAAACTAAATTCTTGAGTGCCTCGTATGTTTTGGCTTTAGCCAAGCGAATCCATTTTTCAAACAATCTTATTTGGTCATTAACAAATTCAGTGAGAGGTTGGTTGTGAGTGGGCCTATGGTTGCAATAAGATTGGCGGTGAGCTTCAGGCGTAATTTCATTTGCCCTCAAAATCCGTTCCCTGACTTTACTATAATCAAAACACTCGCAGTCAGGCATGTTTATAAAAATATCTTGGGCTTTACCTCTAAGCCGCCCCTGTAAGATTTTCACCCACTCTTCCTTTGGCCAGTTCATGGACATGGTCAGCTTCTGAAAATGGTTGAAAAACCTTTCAAGGTCTGACTGAAAATTCAGGCAAGTTATGCTTTTTATCATTATGCCTGGGGTTTTCATCCCTGGCAGGTGGTGGTACATAGGCATTGCCTCTAATTTTTGCCTCCTCAGTTTTGAGCCTTTGTTCCTCTACCCTAGCATTTTGTTCTGCCACTCTTGCCTCTTGTTCGGCTAGTTTTAATCGGGCCAGCTGTAATTCAAATTCTATCTTGCTAGATTCACTTTCAGCTGGACTGGCCTGGCATAAAATAGTATCACTTGCCAATAGGCCTTGGTCTATGCAATTCTGTAAAATTTCCTTGGTTATGACACTTTTTATTAGTTTCATTTAAATCGAGGCCCAATTCCTTGCCTAACAACACTAAATTAGCTTTGGTAAGCTTCTTGATCTCTACCACTGAAGGCGCCTTTGCCAGTTCCTGCAATTTAGCCTCCATCACTAATTATTTTGGCTCCTAACCAAATAAAACTAAAAAAAAAAAAAATAGGAAAAAAACGAAAATTTGCCTATCTTTAGGACAGCAAAGGACAGGGGACAAATCCCCTGTCCTTTGCGACACTCCAGGACGATGACTTCCAAATGAAATTCTTAGACACATCCTTTGCTTCCTTTTGGGGGTAGACACCTTGTTTCATCTGCCTTAGCTCCTCCCACTGTGAATCCAATTATGTTCTCAGAGCTCTACATAGATTCCCCAGTTCCCTCACTATACCTTCCATTATTACTATGATAGTTTATTCGGAGCTCCAGGTAACACACCCTCTCACTGTGACTGAATGTGCCTGGCTTAATTAAAAACAAAAAATAATTATCAGGAAAGAAAGCGCCTAGCCACTACGACTACCACTTGAAAAGGGGCAACATGAGGTTTTGGGATGGAACGGCGTGTTGGCAGGGTCCCTACCTCTGGTAAGGACAGAGGGGGATTCCCTGCGGGAGTACCTATGACAGATGAAGGAACTGAAGCATGAAACAATGTCAAGAGGAAGGAAAGGGTGAGAGCAGCAGTAGAAAGTCTTCGTCTTAGAATGTCGTAGACAGGGATCTTAAGAAGACTCTGACAAGGCCGTCTACAGATGTCCTAAGGACTTCTAACTCATTCGCCGTGTTGGAAGACGAGTGCTGTAGGGAGCCTGCAGTTTGCTCAAAAATCAAAAAGGACCTGCGCAAAAGGAGCGCAGGTCCCCCAAGGAGCTCAGAAAGTAAAGGAAGTACCAAAACGAATTTTGGTTGTTGGAGAATCCCAGGTTAGTTATTTGAGAAGAAGTTTTTGTGCCAGAGATAGGGGGAAAAGGTTAAGAGTTTGCTATCCGGGAGCTGGAATTGGTGATATTGTTAACAATATGAATGATATTATGGCTGGTAATGGGAACAAATCCGTTATTTGTATCAGTGCCGGTGGAAATGATGTAGGAGAAGTTAGGAGTGAGACACTGATACAGAGGTCTAAAACAGCATAGAATTAGTAAGGAGCAAGAACATATCCCGATCATATGTGGCATTCTTCCAAGAAAGGGAGATGAAAATGAATGGTTGTCGAGAGCACTTGGTGTCAATTGCCGACTGGAAAAATATTGCAAAACAAATGCAATATCATTCATAGATAACTAGAGAACTTCCATGGAAGAAATTACATGTATGCTCGGTATGAGTTGCATCTGTCTAGGGCTGGGGTTGTTGGTGCTGCCAAATCGTTGGAACCTGCGGTTGGAGGGGATTGTTTAGATTTAATGTGTTAGTAGATATTAGTATGAAAATTGATACCGAGAAAGGAGGTAATAAAAGTATGTGATTTGTGGGGAACACACATTGGCAAAATGAAGAGGGAAAGAGAAGGGCCTGAAAATAACAATACACTTAAAGTATATTACACAAACAAAATAAACCATTTAAATCCTCTTGTCTGCAAGGAAAAAATAAATATTATTGCACTTAAGGAAATTATTATTTTAGGCTTAGTATTAACTAACAGGGAAACTCAAATTAATGACATCGAAATAGGCAGTGAGCTAGGGAACAGTGATCACAAAGAAATCAGACTTAGTAAAGAATGAAATAGTTTTGTAGGAGAAAATTCTGTTAGAGTGCCAGATTTTTGAAAACCTGATTTTAATTGCTTGAGAAATTCTCTGGGTGAAATAGATTGGAAAGTCTTGGGCATGTGCAGGTGGGCCGGTCTTGGAGCGAGATGTGAACCCTGGGATAGGTGATGTAAAAAGGGATTTCGATGTGAATTCAAATTATAACATATTTAAAAATATTCTAAAAAAAAGGCACAGGAACATAGTATACCATACAAATTGAATAGATCGAATAATAATGACTCGAAATAAATAACAAGGGATCTGAAGAATTATAGGTAGAAAGGTTGGGAGAGGTTGTGTTAGCTGGAGCTCCGACTGTAGTAATATTATTATAGCAATAATGGGAGGATTAGTGAAGGAACTGATGAATCTAGTTGGAACTCTGAGAGCAGAGATAGATTCCCTATGAACATAAGAACAAAGGCAACTGCAGAAGGCCTATTGGCCCATACGAGGCAGCTCCTATATATAACCACCCAATCCCACTCATATACTTGTCCAACCCGCGCTTGAAACAATCGAGGGACCCCACCTCCAGCACGTTACGCTGTAATTGGTTCCACAAATCAACAACCCTGTTACTGAACCAGTATTTACCCAAGTCTTTCCTAAATCTAAACTTATCCAATTTATACCCATTGTTTCATGTTCTGTCTTGTGTTGATACTTTTAATACCCTATTAATATCCCCTTTGTTATGTCCATTCACCCACTTGTAAACCTCTATCATGTTACCCCTAACTCTTCGCCTTTCCAGTGAATGCAACTTAAGCTTTGTTAATCTTTCTTCATATGAAAGATTTCTAATTTGGGGAATTAACTTAGTCATCCTACGCTGGACACGTTCAAGTGAATTTATATCCATTCTATAATATGGCGACCAAAACTGAACTGCATAATCTAAATGGGGCCTAACTAGAGCAAGATATAGCTTGAGAACCACACCAGGTGTCTTGTTACTAACGCTGCGATTAATAAATCCAAGTGTCCGATTTGCCTTATTACGAACATTTATGCATTGATCCTTTTGTTTTAAATTCTTACTAATCATAACTCCCAGATCCCTTTCGCAATCCGACTTCGCAATCTCAACACTATCTAGCTCGTATCTTGTAACTCTATCATCATTACCTAACCTCAGAACTTTACATTTATCAGCATTAAACTTCATCTGCCAATCCTTTGACCATTTCAAAACCCTATCTAGATCAACTTGAAGTGATAGTGAGTCCTCCTCCGAATTAATTTCCCTACCGATTTTCGTATCATCGGCAAATTTGCAAATGTTGCTACTCAAACCTGAATCTAAATCATTTATATATATTATAAACAACAGAGGTCCCAGGACAGAGCCTTGAGGCACTCCACTTACAACATTTTCCCACTCTGACTTGATTCCATTTATACTAACTCTTTGTTTCATTTGGTATAGCCCTGCCCTAATCCAGCTTAATATAGCACCCCCAATACCATGAGACTCTATCTTTTTAATCAGTCTTTCATGTGGCACTGTATCAAAAGCTTTGCTAAAGTCATGGTACACAACATCACAATCCTTACCACTATCAACTGCCTCAACTATGCTAGAATAAAAAGATAACAAATTTATTAAACATGAACGGCCATTTATAAAACCATGTTGCGACTCAATTATTAATTTATGTTTTTCAAGATAAAGACGAATTTTATTTGCTATTATAGATTCGAGTAACTTTCCCACAATAGACGTTAGGCTAATTGGTCGATAGTTAGACGCAAGTGATCTATCTCCTTTCTTAAAAACTGGTATCACATTAGCAACTTTCCAAAACTCTGGCACTCTGCCTGACTCTATTGATTTATTAAATATGGTTGACAGTGGGTCACAAAGCTCCTCTTTGCATTCTTTAAGCACCCTGGCAAACACTTTATCCGGCCCTGGGGATTTGTTTGGTTTGAGTTTTACTATTTGTTTAATTACATCCTCCCTTTGCTTAGAATATTCTTTAAGTTATATATTGAATCCACATCGAAATCCCCATTTAAGTCACCTATCGCTGGGTTCATGTCTCGCTCCAAGACCGGCCCACACCCCATACCCAAGACTTTCCAATCAATTTGACCCAAAAAATTTCTTAGGCTATTAAAATCAGCTTTTCGAAAATCTGGCACTTTAACAGAATTTTCTCCTACTGGTCTATTCCATTCTATGCTAAATATGATTTCTTTGTGATCACTGTTCCCTAGCTCACTCCCTATTTCGATGTCATTAATTTGTGTTTCCCTGTTAGTTAACACTAAATCTAAAATATTATTTTCCCGCGTTGGTTCCTTAATGTGTTGCGTAAGAAAGCAATCGTCAATTAATTCTAGAAAATCTTCTGCTTCACTATTCCCTGTTTTGTTCAACCAGTTTATTCCACTAAAATTAAAGTCACCCATGACATAAATACTGATAGATCTAGATGCTCTAGATATTTCATCATTGGTGCTTTGCTTCCGTTCTGTCTAAATTTGGCTCCTATTATAATTAGCTTTTTCGTTTAATTCTATCCAAATAGTTTCTGTGTGTGGCTCAGTTTTTATTCCCTCTTGAGACTACATTTCAAATTGTCCCTAACATATATGGCTACTCCACCTCCTCGTCTAATATATCTATCTGTGTGAAATAGTTTAAATCCATTTATTTGGTATTCAGCTAATAGTTCTCTATTTTCTACATTCATCCACGTTTCGGTAAGTGCAATAATATCTATTTTTTCTGTGCAGACAAGAGCATTTAATTCGTTAATTTTATTTCTTAGACTTCTACTGTTAGTGTAATATACCCTAAGTGAATTGTTATTTTGAGGCCCTTCTCTTTCCCTGTCATTTTGTCAATTCCTTTCTCCCACAAACACATACTTTTATTGCCTCCTTCCTCCTAATCAATTCCCATGTCTCTATCTACTAACAGTTTAAACCCAAACAAACACCTCTAACCACTTCTTCCAACGAGTTCGCAACAGCAACAACCCCAGCCCTCGATAGATGTACCCCGTCACGAGCATACATTTCATTTCTTCCATAGAAATGTTCCCAGTTGTCTATGAAAGATATTGCATTTGATTTGCGATATCTTTCCAGCCGACAATTGACACCAAGTGTTCTCGATATCCAGTCATTTCCCACTCTTTCTTGGAAGAATGACACATATGATCGGGATTCCTCCCTTGCTCTTAACTAATTCTATGGCTGTTTTATACCTCTGAATCAGTTCCTCACTCCTAACTCGACCAACATCATTTCCTCCCACGCTAATGCAAATAATGGGATTGTTCCCATTTCCAGCCATAATATCATTCATGTTGTTTATAATATCACCAATGCCAGCTCCGGGATAGCAAACCCTTAACCTGTTCCCCCTTTCTCTAGCACAAAACGTTCTATCCAAATACCTTATCTGGGAATTTCCCACAACTAAGGTTTGCTTAGGTACTTCCTTTACTCTCTGAGGGGCCTGCGCTTCCTTGCTCTTCGTTGCTTTCCCTTTTGTGCGATCCGCAGTCTCACCACAGCACTCGTCCTCCAAAACGTCAAATGAATTAGAAGTTACTATGGCGTTTGAAGGCGGCTTTATCAAAGTCTTCTTAAGGCCCCTGTCTTTCACAACTCTCCAAGACGAGGTCCCTTTACTACTGGTCTCCTCCTTCGTTACTTCTCGTTGTTCTTTCAGCTGACGCACCTCCTCCCGCAGAGTCCAACTCTGTCCTCAGGGCTCCCACTAGAGTCACCAGGTCCTTCACTACACTAGAGTCACCAGGTCCTTCACTACACTAGAGTCACCAGGTCCTTCACTACACTAGAGTCACCAGGCCCTTCACTACACTAGAGTCACCAGGTCCTTCACTACACTAGAGTCACCAGGTCCTTCACTACACTAGAGTCACCAGGTCCTTCACTACAACTTCCATATTGCTATGATAATATAACAACACTCAGGAGCTCCGGTTAACACACCCTCTCACTGAGACTATCTGCGCCTGACTGTCTCAGGCGCAGATAGTCTATGGGAAGAGGTACCTATGGGAAGATAGTACCTATGGGAAGAGGTACGTCAGCTGAAACAACATCGGGAAGAAACGAAGGAGGAGACCAATATTAAAAAGACCTCGTCGTGGAAAGTCGTAAAGGACAGGGATCTTAAGAAGACCTTGACAAGGGCCGCCTACAGACGCCCTATAACGACTTCATATTCATTTGCCGTGTTGGAAGACGAGTGCTGTGGTGAGCCTGCAGTTCACTCAAAAGGGAAATCAACGAAGCGCAGGCCCCTCAAAGTACTCAGAAAGTAAAGGAGGTACCTAAGCGAATTTTGATTGTGGGAGACTCCCAGGTGAGGTATTTAGACAGAAGGTTTTGTGCTAAAGATAAGGAGAACAGGTTAAGGGTTTGCTATCCGGGAGCTGGAATTGGTGATATTATAAACAACATGAATGATATTATGACTGGAAATGGGAACAATCCCATTATTTGCATTAGCGCAGGAGGTAATGATATTGGTCGAGTTAGGAGTGAGGAACTGATTCAGAGGTATAAAACAGCCATAGAATTAGTTAGGAGCTCGTTGGAACCAGTGGTTGGAGGCGTTTGTTTGGGTTTAAACTGTTAGCAGGTAGTGGTATGGGAATTGATAGGGAGGAAGGAGGTAATAAAAGTATGTGTTTGTTGGAGAAAGAAATTGGCAAAATGATCAGGGAAAGAATAGGGTCTCAAAATATCGATACACTTAGGGTACATTACACTAACAGTTGAAGTCTAAGAAACAAAATAAACGAATTAAATAATCTTGTCTATTTGAAAGGCTAAGAGTTAGGGGTGAATTGACAGAGGTATACAAGGGGATGAATGGACATAGCAAAGGGGATATTAATAGGGTATTAAAAGTAACAACACAAGACAGAAAACGAAACAATTGGTATAAGTTGAATAAGTTTAGATTTAGGAAAGACTTGGATAAATACTGGTTCGGTAACAGGGTTGTTGATTTATGGAACCAATTACCGCATAACGTGGTGAAAGTGGGGTCCCTCGATTGTTTCAAGCGTGGGTTGGACATGTATATGAGTGGGATTGGGTGGTTATAGATAGGAGCTGCCTCATATGGGCCAATAGGCCTTCTGCAATTATCTTTGTTCTTATGTTCTTAAGAACATACGAGGGCTTGGGGTTGTTGGAAGATTAGTAAATGATTTGGTGAGTTTGGTTGGAGCTCTGAGAGCAGAGATGGATTCGCTGAGGGAGGAGGTACGACGGCTGAGACTTCGAGAGGAAACGAAGGAGGAGACCAGTGTTGACGAGACCTCATCGTGGAGAGTAGTGAAAGACAGGGGTCTTAAGAATACCTTGACAAGGCCGCCTACAGACGCCCTAAGGACGGCAAATTCATTTGCCGTGTTGGAGGACGAGTGTTGTAGTGCGCCTGCAGCAAGGAAATCAGCGAGGAACGGCGGAGCGCAGGCCCCTCAGGCTGCTCAGAAAGTTAAGGCGGTACCGAAGCGAATTTTGGTTGTGGGAGGGATTCCCAGGTGAGGTATTTAGACAGAACGTTTTGTGCCAGAGATAGGGGGAACAGATTAAGGGTTTGCTATCCGGGAACTGGAATTGGTGATATTGTTGGAAACATGAATGATATTATGACGGGAAATGGGAACAAACCCATTATTTGTATTAGTGCAGGGGGTAATGATGTTGGGCGAGTTAGGAGTGAGGAACTAATACAGAGATTTAGGACAGCCATTGAATTAGTTAGGAGCAAGGGAGGAATCCTGATCATAAGTGGCATTCTTCCAAGAAAGGGAGTGGGAAATGAATGGATGTCCGAGGGCACTTGGGTGTCAATTGCCGGCTGGCAAGATATTGCAAATCAAATGCATATCTTTCATAGACAAACTGGGAACGCTTCTATGGAAGAAATGAAATGTATGCTCGTGATGGGGTGCATCTATCGAGGGCTGGGGTTGTTGCGAACTCGTTGGAAGAAGTGATTAGAGGTGTTTGTTTGGGTTTTAAACTGTTAGTAGATAGAGGTATGGGAATTGATTTGGAAGAAGGAGGTAATAAAAGTATGTGTTCGTGGGAGAAAAGAATTGGCAAAATGATCAGGGAAAGAAAAGGGCCTCAAAATAACAATTCACATAGGATATATTACACTAACAGTAGAAGTCTAAGAAATAAAATTAATGAATTAAATGCTCTTGTCTGCACAGAAAAAACAGATATTATTGCACTTACCGAAACGTGGATGAATGTAGAAAATAGAGAACTATTAGCTGAATATCAGATAAATGGATTTAAACTATTTCACACAGATAGATATATTTAGACGAGGAGGGGGAGTAGCCATATATGTTAGGGACAATTTGAAATGTAGTCTCAAAGAGGGAATCAAAACTGAGCCACACACAGAAACTATTTGGATAGAATTAAACGAAAAAGCAAATAATATTATAATAGGAGCTATATAGGCCACCAAATTTAGACAGAATTGAAGCAAAGCATCTATGGTATGAAATATCTTGAGCATCTAGATCTAACAGTATTTAAGTCATGGGTGACTATAATTTTAGTGGAATAAACTGGGTGAACAAAACAGGGAATAGTGAAGCAGAAGATTTTCTAGAATTAACTGACGATTGCTTTCTTACGCAACACATTAAGGAACCAATGCGGGAAAATAATATTTTAGATTTAGTGTTAACTAACAGGGAAACACAAATTAATGTCATCGAAATAGGGAGTGAGCTAGGGAACAGTGATCACAAAGTTATCAGATTTAGCATAGAATGGAATAGACCTGTAGGAGAAAATTCTGTTAAAGTGCCAGATTTT
This sequence comes from Procambarus clarkii, assembly GCF_040958095.1. Lineage (NCBI taxonomy): Eukaryota > Metazoa > Arthropoda > Malacostraca > Decapoda > Cambaridae > Procambarus > Procambarus clarkii. The sequence continues at coordinate 38,660,051 of NC_091161.1, forward strand.
CGAAAAGCTGATTTTAATAGCCTAAGAAATTTTTTGGGTCAAATAGATTGGAAAGTCTTGGGTATGGGGTGTGGGCCGGTCTTAGACCGAGACATGAACCCAGCGACAGGTGACGTAAAAGGGGATTTCGATGTAGATTTAATATATAACTTATTTAGGAATATTCTAAACAAAGCACAGGAAACGTAGTATACCATACAAATTGAATAGATCGAATACTAATGACCCAAAGTGGATAACAAATAATTTAAAGAACCTTATAGGTAAAAGGAGAGCTTGGTACAAAAGGATTAAGAATGGGGAAGTCAGGTTAGAACAGGAATTCATACAACTGGTTAGAAATGTTAAAAAAGAGATTAGGAAAGCAAAAAGAAACTATGAAGTTCGCATAGCAGAGCAAGCAAAGTCAAATCCTAAAGTTTTTTTCAGTTATATCGAACTAAGACTAGGGAAAGGATAGGTCCATTAAAATCTGAGACAGGTCAAATATCGGATAATGACAAGGAGATGAGTAGTATTTTTAACAAATATTTAATATCTGTATTTACTAAAGAAGAACTTAACAATATGCCTTCAGCCGAACAAGTCTATGTGGATGGGGATGAGGACAGGTTGACTAGTTTAGCAGTTACCAGGGAGGATGTAATTAAACAATTAGAAAAACTAAAACCAAACAAATCCCCAGGGCCGGATGAAGTGTTTGCCAGGGTGCTTAAAGAATGCAAAGAGGAGCTTTCCGAGCCACTGTCTACCATATTTAATAAATCAATAGAGTCAGGCAGAGTGCCAGAGTCATGGAAGGTTGCTAATGTGGTACCAATTTTTAAGAAAGGAGATAGATCACCTGCGTCAAACTATCGGCCAATTAGCCTAACGTCTATTGTGGGAAAGTTACTTGAATCAATAATTGCAAATACAATTCGTCTCCATCTTGAAAAACATAAATTAATAAATGAGTCACAACATGGTTTTACAAATGGCCGTTCATGTTTAACAAATTTGCTAACTTTTTATTCCAGCATAGTTGAGGCAGTTGATAGTGGTAAGGATTGTGATGTCGTGTACCTTGACTTTAGCAAAGCTTTTGATACAGTGCCACATGAAAGACTAATTAAAAAGTAGAAGCTCATGGTATTGGGGCTGCTATATTAACTTGGATTAGGGCATGGCTATTCCAAAGGAAACAGAGAGTTAGTATAAATGGGGTTAAGTCAGAGTGGGATAATGTTGTTAGTGGAGTACCTCAGGGCTCTGTCCTGGGACCTCTGTTGTTTATAATATATATAAATGATTTAGATTCAAGTTTGAGTAGCAACATTTGCAAATTTGCCGATGATACGAAAATCGGTAGGGAAATTAATTCGGAGGAGGACTCATTATCACTTCAAGTTGATCTAGATAGGATTTTGAAATGGTCAAATGATTGGCAAATGCAGTTTAATACTGATAAATGTAAAGTTCTGAGGCTAGGTAATGATGATAGAGTTACAAGATACGAGCTAGATGGTGTTGAGACTGCGAAGTCGGATTGCGAAAGGGATCTGGCAGTTATGATTAATAAGAATTTAAAACAAAAGGATCAATGCATGAATGTTCTTAATAAGGCGAATAGGATACTGGGATTTATTAATCGAAGCGTTAGTAACAAGACACCTGGTGTGGTTCTTAAGCTATATCATGCACTGGTTAGGCCCCATTTAGATTATGCAGTTCAGTTTTGGTCGCCGTATTATAGAATGGATATAAATTCACTTGAACGTGTCCAACGTAGGATGACTAAGTTAATTCCCCAAATTAGAAATCTTTCATATGAAGAAAGATTAACAAAGCTTAAGCTGCATTCACTGGAAAGGCGAAGAGTTAGGGGTGACATGATAGAGGTTTACAAGTGGGTAAATGGACATAACAGGGGGGATATTAATAGGGTATTCAAAATATCAACACAAGACAGAACGCGAAACAATGGGTATAAATTGGATAAGTTTAGATTTAGGAAAGACTTGGGTAAATACTGGTTCAGTAACAGGATTGTTGATTTGTGGAACCAATTGCCGCGTAACGTGGTGGAGGTGGGGTCCCTCGATTGTTTCAAGCGCGGGTTGGACAAGTATATGAGTGGGATTGGGTGGTTATAGAATAGGAGATGCCTCGTATGGGCCAATAGGCCTTCTGCAGTTACCTTTGTTCTTGTGTTGCTGTTGCGAACTCGTTGGAACCAGTGGTTAGAGGTGTTTGTTTGGGTTTAAACTGTTAGTAGATAGTGGTATATATTAAAAAGTCTTTCCTAAATCTAAACTTATCCAATTTATACCCATTGTTTCGTGTTCTGTCTTGTGTTGATACTTTTAATACCCTATTAATATCCCCTTTGTTAAGAACATAAGAACAAAGGCAACTGCAGAAGGCCTGTTGGCCCATACGAGGCAGCTCCTATTTATAACCACCCAATCCCACTCATATACATGTCCAACCCATGCTTGAAACAATCGAGGGACCCCACCTCCACAATGTTACGTGGCAATTGGTTCCACAAATCAACAACCCTGTTACTGAACCAGTATTTACCCAAGTCTTTCCTAAATCTAAACTTATCCAATTTATACCCATTGTTTCGTGTTCTGTCTTGTGTTGATACTTTTAATACCCTATTAATATCCCCTTTGTTATGTCCATTCACCCACTTGTAAACCTCTATCATGTCATCCCTAACTCTTCTCCTTTCCAGTGAATGCAACTTAAGTTTTGTTAATCTTTCTTCACATGAGAGATTTCTAATTTGGGGAATTAACTTAGTCATCCTACGCTGGACACGTTCAAGTGGTTAGAGGTGTTTGTTTGGGTTTAAACTGTTAGTAGATAGAGGTATGGGAATTGATTTGGAGGAAGGAGGTAATAAAAGTATGTGTTTGTGGGAGAAAGGAATTGGCAAAACGATCAGGGAAAGAGAAGGTCCGCAAAATAACAATTCACTTAGGGTATATTACACTAACAGTAGAAGTCTAAGAAATAAAATTAACGAATTAAATGCTCTTGTCTGCACAGAAAAAATAGATATTATTGCACTTACCGAAACGTGGATGAATGTAGAAAATAGAGAACTATTAGCTGAATATCAAATATATGGATTTAAACTATTTCACACAGATAGATATATTAGACGAGGAGGTGGAGTAGCCATATATGTTAGGGACAATTTGAAATGTAGTCTCAAAGAGGGAATCAAAACAGAGCCACACACAGAAACTATTTGGATTGAATTAAACGAAAAAGCTAATAATATTATAATAGGAGTAATATATAGGCCACCAAATTTAGACAGAATGGAAGCAAAGCATCTATGGGATGAAATATCTAGAGCATCTAGATCTAACAGTATTTATGTCATGGGTGACTTTAATTTTAGCGGAATAAACTGGTTGAACAAAACAGGGAATAGTGAAGCAGAAGATTTTCTAGAATTAATTGACGATTGCTTTCTTACGCAACACATTAAGGAACCAACACGGGAAAATAATATTTTAGATTTAGTGTTAACTAACAGGGAAACGCAAATTAATGACATCGAAATAGGGAGTGAGCTAGGGAGCAGTGATCACAAAGAAATCAGATTTAGCATAGAATGGAATAGACCAGTAGGAGAAAATTCTGTTAAAGTGCCAGATTTTCGAAAAGCTGATTTTAATAGCCTAAGAAATTTTTTGGGTCAAATTGATTGGAAAGGCTTGGGTATGGGTGTGGGCCGGTCTTGGAGCGAGACATGAACCCAGCGATAGGTGACTTAAATGGGGATTTCGATGTGGATTCAATATATAACTTATTTAAGAATATTCTAAACAAAGCACAGGAACGTAGTATACCATACAAATTGAATAGATCGTATACTAATGACCCAAAGTGGATAACAAAGAATTTGAAGAACCTTATAGGTAAAAAGAGAGCTTGGTACAAAAGGATTAAAAATGGGGAGGTCACTTTAGAACAGGAATTCGTACAACTGGTTAGAAATGTTAAAAAAGAGATAAGGAAAGCAAAAGAAACTATGAAGTTCGCATAGCAGGGCAAGCAAAGACAAATCCTAAAGGGTTTTTTCAGTTATATCGTACTAAGACTAGGGAAAGGATAGGTCCATTAAAAACTGAGACAGGTCAAATAACAGATAGTGATGAAGAGATGAGTAGTATTTTTAATAAATATTTTGTATCTGTATTTACTAAGAGGAACTTAACAATATGCCTTCAGCCGAACAAGTCTATGTGGGTGGGGACGAGGACAGGTTGACGAGTTTAGCAGTTACCAGGAGGATGTTCTTAAACAAATAGTAAAACTCAAACCAAACAAATCCCCAGGGCCGGATGAAGTGTTTGCTAGGGTGCTTAAAGAATGCAAAGAGGAGCTTTGTGACCCACTGTCAATCATATTTAATAAATCAATAGAGTCAGGCAGAGTGCCAGAGTTTTGGAAAGTTGCTAATGTGATACCAGTTTTTAAGAAAGGAGATAGATCACTTGCGTCTAACTATCGACCAATTAGCCTAACGTCTATTGTGGGAAAGTTACTCGAATCTATAATAGCAAATAAAATTCGTCTTCATCTTGAAAAACATAAATTAATAATTGAGTCGCAACATGGTTTTATAAATGGCCGTTCATGTTTAACAAATTTGTTATCTTTTTATTCTAGCATTGTTGAGGCAGTTGATAGTGGTAAGGATTGCGATGTTGTATACCTTGACTTTAGCAAAGCTTTTGATACAGTGCCACATGAAAGACTGATTAAAAAATAGAGTCTCATGGTATTGGGGGTGCTATATTAAGCTGGATTAGGGCATGGCTATACCAAAGGAAACAGAGAGTTAGTATAAATGGAATCAAGTCAGAGTGGGAAAATGTTGTAAGTGGAGTGCCTCAAGGCTCTGTCCTGGGACCTCTGTTGTTTATAATATATATAAATGATTTAGATTCAGGTTTGAGTAGCAACATTTGCAAGTTTGCCGATGATACGAAAATCGGTAGGGAAATTAATTCGGAGGAGGACTCACTATCACTTCAAGTTGATCTAGATAGGGTTTTGAAATGGTCAAAGGATTGGCAGATGCAGTTTAATGCTGATAAATGTAAAGTTCTGAGGTTAGGTAATGATGATAGAGTTACAAGATACGAGCTAGATGGTGTTGTGATTGCGAAGTCGGATTGCGAAAGGGATCTGGGAGTTATGATTAGTAAGAATTTAAAACAAAAGGATCAATGCATAAATGTTCGTAATAAGGCAAATCGGACACTTGGATTTATTAATCGCAGCGTTAGTAACAAGACACCTGGTGTGGTTCTCAAGCTATATCTTGCTCTAGTTAGGCCCCATTTAGATTATGCAGTTCAGTTTTGGTCGCCATATTATAGAATGGATATAAATTCACTTGAACGTGTCCAGCGTAGGATGACTAAGTTAATTCCCCAAATTAGAAATCTTTCATATGAAGAAAGATTAACAAAGCTTAAGTTGCATTCACTGGAAAGGCGAAGAGTTAGGGGTGACATGATAGAGGTTTACAAGTGGATGAATGGACATAACCGGGGGATATTAATAGGGTATTAAAAGTATCAACACAGGACAGAACACGAAACAATGGATATAAATTGGATAAGTTTAGATTTAGGAAAGACTTGGGTAAATACTGGTTCAGTAACAGGGTTGTTGATTTGTGGAACCAATTGCCGCGTAACATTGTGGAGGTGGGGTCCCTCGATTGTTTCAAGCACGGGTTGGACAAGTATATGAGTGGGATTGGGTGGTTATAGAATAGGAGCTGCCTCGTATGGGCCAATAGGCCTTCTGCAGTTACCTTTGTCCTTATGTCCTTATGTTCCTTATGTAAGTGAATTTATATCCATTCTATAATATGGCGACCAAAACTGAACTGCATAATCTAAATGGGGCCAAACTAGAGCAAGATATAGCTTGTGAACCTCACCAGGTGTCTTCTTACTAACGCTGCGATTAATAAATCCAAGTGTCCGATTTGCCTTATTACGAACATTTATGCATTGATCCTTTTGTTTTAAATTCTTACTAATCATAACTCCTAGATCCCTTTCGCAATTCGACTTCGCAATCTCAACACCATCTAGCTCGTATCTTGTAACCCTATCATCATTACCTAACCTCAGAACTTTACATTTATCAGCATTAAACTGCATCTGCCAATCCTTCGACCATTTCAAAACCCTATCTAGATCAACTTGAAGTGATAGTGAGTCCTCCTCTGAATTAATTTCCCTACCGATTTTCGTATCATCGGCAAATTTGCAAATGTTGCTACTCAAACCTGAATCTAAATCATTTATATATATTATAAACAACAGAGGTCCCATGACAGAGCCTTGAGGCACTCCACTTACAACATTTTCCCACTCTGACTTGACTCCATTTATACTTACTCTCCGTTTCCTTTGGTATAGCCCTGCGCTAATCCAGCTTAATATAGCACCCCCAATACCATGAGACTCTATCTTTTTAATTAGTCTTTCATGTGGCACTGTATCAAAAGCTTTGCTAATGTCAAGGTACACAACATCACAATCCTTACCACTATCAACTGCCTCCACTTTGCTGGAATAAAAAGTTAGTAAATTTGTTAAACATGAACGGCCATTTGTAAAACCATTTTGCGACTCATTTATTAATTTATGTTTTTCAAGATGGAGACGAATTGTATTTGCAATTATTGATTCAAGTAACTTTCCCACAATAGACGTTAGGCTAATTGGCCGATAGTTTGACGCAAGTGATCTATCTCCTTTCTTAAAAATAGATACCACATTAGCTACCTTCCATGACTCGGGCACTCTGCCTGACTATTGATTTATTAAATATGGTAGACAATGGCTCGGAAAGCTCCTCTTTGCATTCTTTAAGCACCCTGGCAAACACTTCATCCGGCCCTGGGGATTTGTTTGGTTTTAGTTTTTCTAATTGTTTAATTACATTATTCCTGGTAACTGCTAAACTAGTCAACCTGTCCTCATCCCCACCCACATAGACTTGTTCGGCTGAAGGCATATTGTTAAGTTCTTTAGTATATACCCTGGAAACACAAACCGAAACTGTCTCTATTTTCCGCTTGTTACAACTTGTAATAAAGTTGTTACATCTTAGCTTAACGTGTTTATGACGTATTAGAACGTTGTTACAACTTGCTATATTGGTTGTTATAACTGGTTAGGAGGTGTTAAAACTTGTTCGAACGTTGTACCAACGTCGTAGTTTCAGTGTGTGTTTGGTGGGTACAGATATAAAATATTTGTTAAAAATACTACTCATCTCCTTGTCATTATCCGTTATTTGACCTGTCTCAGATTTTAATGGACCTATCCTCTCCCTAGTCTTAGTTCGATATAACTGAGAAAAACCTTTAGGATTTGACTGCTTGCCCTGCTATGCGAACTTCATAGTTTCTTTTTGCTTTCCTAATCTCTTTTTTAACATTTCTAACCAGTTGTATGAATTCCTGTTCTAAACTGACCTCCCCATTCTTAATCCTTTTGTACCAAGCTCTCTTTTTACCTATAAGGTAAAAAGGTGTCCTATCCCCAAGACATTCCAATCTATTTGACACAAAAAAATTCTTAGGCTATTGAAATCAGCTTTTCGAAAATCAGGCACTTTAACAGAATTTTCTCCTACAGATCTATTCCATTCTATGTTAAATCTGATTTCTTTATGATCACTGTTCCGTAGCTCACTCTCTAGTTATAAATTAAAGCTGCATGGTATGGACCAATAGGCCTTCTGCAGTTGTCTATATTCTTATGCTCTTTTGTTCTTAAGCTGACTTATGTTCTTAAATATTTGCAATTATCGATTCAAGTAATTTTACCACAGTAGACGTTAGGCTAATTATAGTTCTTGATAAATTAGTTTCCAAAGTGGATAACAAAGAATTTGAAGAACCTTATAGGTAAAAAGAGAGCTTGGTACAAAAGGATTAAAAATGGGGAGGTCACTTTAGAACAGGAATTCGTACAACTGGTTAGAAATGTTAAAAAAGAGATAAGGAAAGCAAAAAGAAACTATGAAGTTCGCATAGCAGGGCAAGCAAAGACAAATCCTAAAGGGTTTTTTCAGTTATATCGTACTAAGACTAGGGAAAGGATAGGTCCATTAAAAACTGATACAGGTCAAATAACAGATAGTGATGAAGAGATGAGTAGTATTTTTAATAAATATTTTGTATCTGTATTTACTAAAGAGGAACTTAACAATATGCCTTCAGCTGAACAAGTCTATGTGGGTGGGGACGAGGACAGGTTGACGAGTTTAGCAGTTACCAGGGAGGATGTTCTTAAACAAATAGTAAAACTCAAACCAAACAAATCCCCAGGGCCGGATGAAGTGTTTGCCAGGGTGCTTAAAGAATGCAAAGAGGAGCTTTGTGACCCACTGTCAACCATATTTAATAAATCAATAGAGTCAGGCAGAGTGCCAGAGTTTTGGAAAGTTGCTAATGTGATACCAGTTTTTAAGAAAGGAGATAGATCACTTGCGTCTAACTATCGACCAATTAGCCTAACGTCTATTGTGGGAAAGTTACTCGAATCTATAATAGCAAATAAAATTCGTCTTCATCTTGAAAACATAAATTAATAATTGAGTCTCAACATGGTTTTATAAATGGCCGTTCATGTTTAACAAATTTGTTATCTTTTTATTCTAGCATTGTTGAGGCAGTTGATAGTGGTAAGGATTGCGATGTTGTATACCTTGACTTTAGCAAAGCTTTTGATACAGTGCCACATGAAAGACTGATTAAAAAGATAGAGTCTCATGGTATTGGGGTGCTATATTAAGCTGGATTAGGGCATGGCTATACCAAAGGAAACAGAGAGTTAGTATAAATGGAATCAAGTCAGAGTGGGAAAATGTTGTAAGCGGAGTGCCTCAAGGCTCTGTCCTGGGACCTCTGTTGTTTATAAAATTATAAATGATTTAGATTCAGGTTTGAGTAGCAACATTTGCAAATTTGCCGATGATACGAAAATCGGTAGGGAAATTAATTCGGAGGAGGACTCACTATCACTTCAAGTTGATCTAGATAGGGTTTTGAAATGGTCAAAGGATTGGCAGATGCAGTTTAATGCTGATAAATGTAAAGTTCTGAGGTTAGGTAATGATGATAGAGTTACAAGATACGAGCTAGATGGTGTTGTGATTGCGAAGTCGGATTGCGAAAGGGATCTGGAGTTATGATTAGTAAGAATTTAAAACAAAAGGATCAATGCATAAATGTTCGTAATAAGGCAAATCGGACACTTGGATTTATTAATCGCAGCGTTAGTAACAAGACACCTGGTGTGGTTCTCAAGCTATATCTTGCTCTAGTTAGGCCCCATTTAGATTATGCAGTTCAGTTTTGGTCGCCATATTATAGAATGGATATAAATTCACTTGAACGTGTCCAGCGTAGGATGACTAAGTTAATTCCCCAAATTAGAAATCTTTCATATGAAGAAAGATTAACAAAGCTTAAGTTGCATTCACTGGAAAGGCGAAGAGTTAGGGGCGACATGATAGAGGTTTACAAGTGGGTGAATGGACATAACAAGGGGGATATTAATAGGGTATTAAAAGTATCAACACAGGACAGAACACGAAATAATGGGTATAAATTGGATAAGTTTAGATTTAGGAAAGACTTGGGTAAATACTGGTTCAGTAACAGGGTTGTTGATTTGTGGAACCAATTGCCGCGTAACATGGTGGAGGTGGGTCCCTCGATTGTTTCAAGCGCGGGTTGGACAAGTATATGAGTGGGATTGGGTGGTTATAGAATAGGAGCTGCCTCGAATGGGCCAATAGGCCTTCTGCAGTTACCTTTGTTCTTATGTTCTTATAATAAATTAGTTCTTGATAATAAAATAGTTTTTGATAATAAATTAGTTCTTGATAATAAAATAGTTCTTGATAATAAATTAGTTATAGATAATAAATTAGTTATGAATAATAAATTAGTTCGTGATAAAATTAGTTCGTGATAATAAATTAGTTCTTGATAATAAATTGGGTCCTGATAATAAATTATTTTTTGATAATAAATTATTTTTTGATAATAAATTAGTTCTTGATAATAAATTGAATAGTTCTTGATAATAAATTGATTAATTCTTGATAATAAATTGATTAGTTCTTGATAATAAATTGATTAGTTCTTGATAATAAATTGATTAGTTCTTGATAATGAATTGATTAGTTCTTAATATTAAATGAATTAGTTCTGGATAATACATTAATTAGTTTTTGATAATAAATTGATTAGTTCTTGAAAATAAATTGATTAGTTCTTGATAATAAATTGATTAATTCTTGATAATAAATTGATTAGTTCTTGATAATAAATTGATTAGTTCTTGATAATGAATTGATTAGTTCTTAATATTAAATGAATAAGTTCTGGATAATACATTAATTATTTCTTGATAATAAATTAATTAGTTCTTGATAATAAATTGATTAGTTCTTGAAAATAAATTGATTAGTTCTTGATAATAAATTGATTAGTTTTTGATAATAAATTGATTAGTTCTTGATAAATAAATTGATTAGTTCTTGATAATAAATTGATTAGTTCTTGATAATATATGATATCAGGTATTTAAAGCCAAAGAGTTTAAATTTATGCGTACATTATCGAAATCAGGTAAATAAAATATTGGGTTTGTTTCAAGAATTTTTATTCTAGAAAATTATTTTAAAATAATAACAACCCAGGCAGCATCAAACAGGCTTCACATACACCTCACTCTCCAGGTATCTCACGTCGCCTCCTCTTAGGGTGACCTATATATTAACCCGCAGACAAGAGAGACAACAACAACAACAAAAGAGAGCTGATAACTTATTCATTTTCATTTTGGCGTGCCATCTTTTACTGTCATAGTGACACTTTCCGAGACAATGGATACAATTCCTCAAGCTGATTATTTTCCTAGTCTTCCACGGTCGATCTTAACCGTCGTCAGGACTCTAGGTGAAGAATTTTCTGCGGACCAAATTTTAGAATTCATTAACACGTCAAAAGACAGTCTTAATGTATTGCATAATAACAATTCAACGATGTTATGCGCTTGCAAATTTCAGCTTGGAATTTTAGGTGCATTAACTCTTTCCTTTCGTACGCCTTCAGTCGTGATGACGGGGCAGTGGGAATATGTCTTTTGGGAAATTATTGACCTAGCACGATATTTGGCGCCTGAAAATAGTACAAATTTAAGTGCACTCGAGTCTACCACATTAAAACCCTGGATACTAAAAATATTCACGGACCCGGAGATGTGCCCTAACCCGTACCTGCGTCTGAAAATGGTCTACTTAATCAGCCTTTGGCCAAAGAATTTCTTGCAGGATGCCACCTCGGGAATGCAAGCAGCTGCAGGACTATTAATCAATAGAAAATATATGGATTTCGATCATCTTATTCCAGAGGGCGATCGTATAACAATACCTATTAGCCTTATGGTTATGTTAATGTGCCTTGATCAATATGGCCACCTTGCTGCTATTGGTGCTGCAGCCGCAGATCAGATAAGGAGACTTAATGTAGGACCAGAAGTATCATTACTCTACAATCTAGTGCAGGTTCTAAAGCAAATGGCAGAGGCATCCCTAAATTTAAGCAAAATGGATGGTTTATATATGTCCGAGAAAACTTTCAATTTGTATTTAGCGTTTTTGGATTTACGGAAACTCAGGAGGGCTTATGAATCTCCTGGCCTTGTTAAGGTCGCTGCAGATACCCTAGTCACTATCACGGTTTCAATTGTTACAATTTACTCGAACTTACAAGATAACAAAGGAAGCAGATACATGACGCTCGTGTCTCGCTTAGATAATTGTTACAAAAACATATGTAAAAACAAAAATTTTAGATCACTGTCTCAGGTTCTGCGGCTTGATCACGCACAGTGTCTGTCTTCCCTAAACAAGAAGGCAGTAGATTCCGGCATTTTCTTTCATCATTTCCCAGTACCAAGTCAGGAATCATCGGAGGAGATCCCGGAAGAGTTCAGAGACAGCGTGACGCAGGCGGTGATGGAGGCGCCGATACTGCTGCACTCGTCCAAGATGGTGATAGACGAGTCGACGCTGCTTCGCCTCCTGCTGGAGTCCCCCTCGGACCCCTTCACGCGGTGCCCTTTGGACCATGGATCGTATAGTCGCCTTCCCGAACTCCAGGCGGACATTCTTGCATGGAAGAAAATACGAAAGTTTTGGAAACTCCAGGCGGACATTCTTGCATGTAAGAAAATACGAAAGTTTTGGAGTAATATAATTGATGGAAAAATCAACAAGGGATGAAAATGCTCAAGATGTTTGCTAACGCCGCCACCGTTTGCAGCTTTATCCGGACATGCTAATTAAGTTTACTGAATTAATGAATTTAACTCTGCAAGAAATTACTCTGGTCTATTTTTTAATATATTCAAATTTTGTCACACATTTGAATAAGTTGTGTATTTTTTTTTAACCAATAATAATAATACAAATATTTATTTAATAAAAAAATAATAATAAAAGCAGCAATTTATTAATGTCCTATTCTCAACTATTTATCATAAATTTTATATCCATTAGTCATGAAAATATCTATCAGAATCATTGAGGAAATTTATAAAACAAGTAAAAATAGGATTCTGAGAACGATATACTGGAAATTATACTTTCCTGTATTACAGATTCTAATCATTGTCATGCTGAAATGTTATTAAAACTAGAAAGATACGTATGGAACATATATTCATCTCTATACTCATAAATTTAATATGTGTAATAAACTTTAAAAAATCAACCATTACAATCAGGTATATTTTATATTGATCTCTGGCAACCTGATAAACCTAAAGATCCTAGCTTTCTCAACCGTATGAACTCCTACATGCTAATTCCCATAATCACCAAACCAATTAGAATTGCTGTAACTTCCCTTTGACATAAAACAACTTTATTCGTATACACGTAAATGAGAGACTGAACTCGGTATAATCATAAATATAATAGAAAAACAATAATATAAATCATCTTGTGCCAACACTTCTTCACAAAACTCTGAGTATCTATTTTCGGTCCAGGACGGACCGAAACATCGTCGTCCCTTCACTTTCTAGTGTGTGGTCTGGTCAACATATTTCAGCCACGTTATTGTGACTCATCATCTGCTTACTCCATTGTATTTACATGCAAGCTGATATTGATCCTGAACTAAATCTGCTGTCACAAATCTACAATAACCAGCATATTGATCATCACTGCTGCACTTATTACACAGTAAACCTTGCGAGAAACAAACTCCAAAATAACACTTGCCTATTAGTTTTCAACCAAAATGTCAGATAACTTGGTAAACATTTTGATAATATGAATGCACTACTCAGCACGAGGTACTAAACTATCGTTCATTATTTTAACAAAAACATAGCTAAGTAAAGACCATACCCAACTTTACAACTTAGCCAGTAATAAAGCAATTCACAACGGTAGGCCAAATAAAACAAGAGGTGGCTATTACCAATATACCTTTATTTGCAATAGTGTCATTAATGATAGAGAAGACTACTGTGAATATACCTATACTCAATTCTCTATTAAATTCCTGAAATCCACCTTGACTATTGGAACTATCTATAGATTTCCCAATATTAATATAACTGCATTCTCAGATAACTTAAGGAATCTTATATACAACAAGCTCAACAAAAATCATATCATTCTAGGAGGTGACTTCAATATTGATCTGTCAACAATATAGCCCTCAAGTCGATTATTTCCTAAACAGCATGAACTCCTGTATGCTAATCCCCACAGTCACCAATCTCATCCTATTATAACTCAAACATCCGCTTCTACTTTGAATCAATTATGGATGAACATAACAGCTCCCCCTTGCATCTGGTATAATCAATGATAGAACAACTGACCACTATCCTACCTTCCTCATTGCAAACATGGACATAACACTACCAGATACCAAGAAACTTACCTTCAGGTTACACAGTGAAGGGTCAATAAGCAATCTCTCAAATACACTTCACAAAACAAACTGGTAATCTGAATTCAATAATACACAGGACTTAAATTCATTAGCCAACATCTTCCTTTCCAAAACTATGCCTCAACAACACTCACTGTCCTCACCAAGCAAGTAACTGCTTAATGATTAAACAACCTCTGGTTCATAAGTGCCATACTCAAAGCGATCAAAAAGAAACATGAATATAAAAAAAACTTAGGAATTGCCTCGTTACAAAAGAAGTAGTTAAGACGTACTTCTCAATGTTTACCAGTATAGTAAGAAGAACGAAACTTTCCAATTATGAGAGTAGATTAAAAAAAGCAAAAGGATACATGGAAAGCCTCTACATTCCTAACATTCTAGGATCTAAACAGCAATCACATGACAAGATTGGAGATAAAATCTCCATGGATGGTTATACACCTGCGACAGATTTAGAAACAGCAACTGAATTTATTAGCTTCTTTTCATCAATTGGTGCTAACCTTGCCAGAAAAATCTCACAGACCACATAGACTTGTTCGGCTGAAGGCACATTGTTAAGTTGCATTCAATGGAAAGGCGAAGAGTTGGGGTGACATGATAGAGGTTTACAAGTGGGTGAATGGACATAACAAAGGGGATATTAATAGGGTATTAAAAGTATCAACACAAGACAGAACACGAAACAATGGGTATAAATTGGATAAGTTTAGATTTAGGAAAGACTTGGGTAAATAATGGTTCAGTAACAGGGTTGTTGATTTGTGGAACCAATTGCCGCGTAACATTGTGGAGGTGGGGTCCCTCGATTGTTTCAAGCATGGGTTGGACATGTATATGAGTGGGATTGGGTGGTTATAAATAGGAGCTGCCTCGTATGGGCCAATAGGCCTTCTGCAGTTGCCTTTGTTCTTATGACTTGACTCCATTTATACTAACTCTCTGTTTCCTTTGGTATAGCCATGCCCTAATCCAGCTTAATATAGCACCCCCAATACCATGAGCCTCTATCTTTTTAATCAATCTTTCATGTGGCACTGTATCAAAAGCATTGCTAAAGTCAAGGTACACAACATCACAATCCTTACCACTATCAACTGCCTCAACTATGCTAGATTAAAAAGATAACAAATTTGTTAAATATGAACGGCCATTTATAAAACCATGTTGACTCAATTATTAATTTATGTTTTTCAAGATGAAGACGAATTTTATTTGCAATTATAGATTCGAGTAACTTTCCCACAATAGACATTAGGCTAATTGGTCGATAGTTAGACGCAAGTGATCTATCTCCTTTCTTAAAAACTGGTATCACATTAGCAACTTTCCATAACTCTGGCACTCTGCCTGACTCTATTGATTTATTAAATATGGTACACAAAGCTTCTTTTTGCATTCTTTAAGCACCCTAGCAAACACTTCATCCGGCCCTGGGGATTTGTTTGGTTTGAGTTTTACTATTTGTTTAAGAACATCCTCCCTGGTAACTGCTAAACTCGTCAACCTGTCCTCGTCCCCACCCACATAGACTTGTTCGGCTGAAGGCATATTGTTAAGTTCCTCTTTAGTAAATACAGATAAAAATATTTATTAAAAATACTACTCATTTCTTCATCACTATCTGTTATTTTCCCTGTCTCAGTTTTTAATGGACCTAATCTTTGTCCGGTATAATTGGAAAAACCCTTTGGGATTTGTTTTTGCTTGCTCTGCTATGAGAACTTCATAGTTCCTTTTTGCTTTCCTTATCTCTTTTTTAGTATTTCTAACGCATTTTAATTGTTTATTTCTATATTTAACGCATTTGACGTATTAGAGGACGAGTGCTGTGGTGAACCAGTTGTTCAAAGAGGAGGCAAAGCAACGAGGAGCATTGAAGCGCAGGTCCCTCAAACTGCTCGAAAGGAAAAGGGAGAATCGAAGCGAATTTTGGTTGTGGGAGATTCCCAGGTGAGGTATTTAGAGAGAACGTTTTGTGCCAGAGATAGGGGGAACAGATTAAGGGTTTACTATCCGGGAGCTGGAATTGGTGATATTGTTGGAAACATGAATGATATTATGACGGGAAATGGAAACAAACCCATTATTTGTATTAGTGCAGGGGGTAATGATGTTGGGCGAGATAGGAGTGAGGAACTAATACAGAGATTCAGGACAGCCATTGAATTAGTTAGGAGCAAGGGAGGAATCTCAATCATATGTGGCATTCTTCCAAGAAAAGGAGTGGGAAATGAATGGATGTCGAGGGCACTTGGTGTCAATTGCCGGCTGTAAAGATATTGCAAATCAAATTCAATATGTTTCATAGACAACTGGGAACACTTCTATGGAAGAAATGAAATGTATGCTCGTGATGGGTGCATCTATCGAGGGCTGGGGTTGTTGCTGTTGCGAACTCGTTGGAACCAGTGGTTAGAGGCATTTGTTTGGGTTTAAACTGTTAGTAGATAGTGGTTTGGGAATTGATAGGGAGGAAGGAGGTAATAAAAGTATGTGTTTGTGGGAGAAAGGAATTGGCAAAATGATCAGGGAAAGAGAAGGGCCTCAAAATAACAATTCACTTAGGGTATATAACACTAACAGTAGAAGTCTAAGAAATAAAATTAACGAATTAAATGCTCTTGTCTGCACAGAAAAAATAGATATTATTGCACTAACCGAAACGTGGATGAATGTAGAAAATAGAGAACTATTAGCTGAATATCAAATAAATGGATTTAAGCTATTTCACACAGATAGATATATTAGACGAGGAGGTGGAGTAGCCATATATGTTAGGGACAATTTGAAATGTAGTCTCAAAGAGGGAATCAAAACTGAGCCACACACAGAAACTATTTTGATAGAATTAAACGAAAAAGCTAATAATATTATAATAGGAGTTATATATAGGCCACCAAATTTAGACAGAATGGAAGCAAAGCATCTATGGGATGAAATATCTAGAGCATCTAGATCTAACAGTATTTTTGTCATGGGTGACTTTAATTTTAGTGGAATAAACTGGTTGAACAAAACAGGGAATAGTAAAGCAGAAGATTTTCTAGAATTAATTGACGATTGCTTTCTTACGCAACACATTAAGGAACCAACATGGGAAAATAATATTTTAGATTTAGTATTAACTAACAAGGAAACGCAAATTAATGACATCGAAATAGGGAGTGAGCTAGGGAACAGTGATCACAAAGAAATCAGATTTAGCATAGAATGGAATAGACCTGTAGGAGAAAATTCTGTTAAAGTGCCAGATTTTCGAAAAGCTGATTATAATTTTTTAGATTTAGTGTTAACTAACAGGGAAACGCAAATTAATGACATCGAAATAGGGAGTGAGCTAGGGAGCAGTGATCACAAAGAAATCAGATTTAGCATAGAATGGAATAGACCAGTAGGAGAAAATTCTGTTAAAGTGCCAGATTTTCGAAAAGCTGATTTTAATAGCCTAAGAAATTTTTTGGGTCAAATTGATTGGAAAGGCTTGGGTATGGGGTGTGGGCCGGTCTTGGAGCGAGACATGAACCCAGCGATAGGTGACTTAAATGGGGATTTCGATGTGGATTCAATATATAACTTATTTAAGAATATTCTAAACAAAGCACAGGAACGTAGTATACCATACAAATTGAATAGATCGTATACTAATGACCCAAAGTGGATAACAAAGAATTTGAAGAACCTTATAGGTAAAAAGAGAGCTTGGTACAAAAGGATTAAAAATGGGGAGGTCACTTTAGAACAGGAATTCGTACAACTGGTTAGAAATGTTAAAAAAGAGATAAGGAAAGCAAAAAGAAACTATGAAGTTCGCATAGCAGGGCAAGCAAAGACAAATCCTAAAGGGTTTTTTCAGTTATATCGTACTACGACTAGGGAAAGGATAGGTCCATTAAAAACTGAGACAGGTCAAATAACAGATAGTGATGAAGAGATGAGTAGTATTTTTAATAAATATTTTGTATCTGTATTTACTAAAGAGGAACTTAACAATATGCCTTCAGCCGAACAAGTCTATGTGGGTGGGGACGAGGACAGGTTGACGAGTTTAGCAGTTACCAGGGAGGATGTTCTTAAACAAATAGTAAAACTCAAACCAAACAAATCCCCAGGGCCGGATGAAGTGTTTGCTAGGGTGCTTAAAGAATGCAAAGAGGAGCTTTGTGACCCACTGTCAACCATATTTAATAAATCAATAGAGTCAGGCAGAGTGCCAGAGTTTTGGAAAGTTGCTAATGTGATACCAGTTTTTATGAAAGGAGATAGATCACTTGCGTCTAACTATCGACCAATTAGCCTAACGTCTATTGTGGGAAAGTTACTCGAATCTATAATAGCAAATAAAATTCGTCTTCATCTTGAAAAACATAAATTAATAATTGAGTCGCAACATGGTTTTATAAATGGCCGTTCATGTTTAACAAATTTGTTATCTTTTTATTCTAGCATTGTTGAGGCAGTTGATAGTGGTAAGGATTGCGATGTTGTATACCTTGACTTTAGCAAAGCTTTTGATACAGTGCCACATGAAAGACTGATTAAAAAAATAGAGTCTCATGGTATTGGGGGTGCTATATTAAGCTGGATTAGGGCATGGCTATACCAAAGGAAACAGAGAGTTAGTATAAATGGAATCAAGTCAGAGTGGGAAAATGTTGTAAGTGGAGTGCCTCAAGGCTCTGTCCTGGGACCTCTGTTGTTTATAATATATATAAATGATTTAGATTCAGGTTTGAGTAGCAACATTTGCAAATTTGCCGATGATACGAAAATCGGTAGGGAAATTAATTCGGAGGAGGACTCACTATCACTTCAAGTTGATCTAGATAGGGTTTTGAAATGGTCAAAGGATTGGCAGATGCAGTTTAATGCTGATAAATGTAAAGTTCTGAGGTTAGGTAATGATGATAGAGTTACAAGATACGAGCTAGATGGTGTTGTGATTACGAAGTCGGATTGCGAAAGGGATCTGGGAGTTATGATTAGTAAGAATTTAAAACAAAAGGATCAATGCATAAATGTTCGTAATAAGGCAAATCGGACACTTGGATTTATTAATCGCAGCGTTAGTAACAAGACACCTGGTGTGGTTCTCAAGCTATATCTTGCTCTAGTTAGGCCCCATTTAGATTATGCAGTTCAGTTTTGGTCGCCATATTATAGAATGGATATAAATTCACTTGAACGTGTCCAGCGTAGGATGACTAAGTTAATTCCCCAAATTAGAAATCTTTCATATGAAGAAAGATTAACAAAGCTTAAGTTGCATTCACTGGAAAGGCGAAGAGTTAGGGGTGACATGATAGAGGTTTACAAGTGGATGAATGGACATAACCGGGGGGATATTAATAGGGTATTAAAAGTATCAACACAGGACAGAACACGAAACAATGGATATAAATTGGATAAGTTTAGATTTAGGAAAGACTTGGGTAAATACTGGTTCAGTAACAGGGTTGTTGATTTGTGGAACCAATTGCCGCGTAACATTGTGGAGGTGGGGTCCCTCGATTGTTTCAAGCACGGGTTGGACAAGTATATGAGTGGGATTGGGTGGTTATAGAATAGGAGCTGCCTCGTATGGGCCAATAGGCCTTCTGCAGTTACCTTTGTTCTTATGTTCTTCTTATGTTCTTATGTAATAGCCTAAGAAATTTTTTGAGTCAAATTGATTGGAAAGTCTTGGGTATGGGGTGTGGGCCGGTCTTGGAGCGAGACATGAACCCAGCGATAGGTGACTTAAATGGGGATTTCGATGTGGATTCAATATATAACTTATTTAAGACTATTCTAAACAAAGCACAGGAACGTAGTATACCATACAAATTGAATAGATCGAATTCTAATGACCCAAAGTGGATAACAAAGAATTTGAAGAACCTTATAGGTAAAAAGAGAGCTTGGTACAAAAGGATTAAAAATGGGGAGGTCACTTTAGAACAGGAATTCGTACAACTGGTTAGAAATGTTAAAAAAGAGATAAGGAAATCAAAAAGAAACTATGAAGTTCGCATAGCAGGGCAAGCAAAGACAAATCCTAAAGGTTTTTTTCAGTTATATCGTACTAAGACTAGGGAAAGGATAGGTCCATTAAAAACTGAGACAGGTCAAATAACAGATAGTGATGAAGAGATAAGTAGTATTTTTAATAAATATTTTGTATCTGTATTTACTAAAGAGGAACTTAACAATATGCCTTCAGCCGAACAAGTCTATGTGGGTGGGGACAAGGACAGGTTGACGAGTTTTGCAGTTACCAGGGAGGATGTTCTTAAACAAATAGTAAAACTCAAACCAAACAAATCCCCAGGGCCGGATGAAGTGTTTGCCAGGGTGCTTAAAGAATGCAAAGAGGAGCTTTGTGACCCACTGTCAACCATATTTAATAAATCAATAGAGTCAGGCAGAGTGCCAGAGTTATGGAAAGTTGCTAATGTGATACCAGTTTTTAAGAAAGGAGATAGATCACTTGCATCTAACTATCGACCAATTAGCCTAACGTCTATTGTGGGAAAGATACTCGAATCTATAATAGCAAATAAAATTCGTCTTCATCTTGAAAAACATAAATTAATAATTGAGTCGCAACATGGTTTTATAAATGGCCGTTCATGTTTAACAATTTTGTTATCTTTTTATTCTAGCATAGTTGAGGCAGTTGATAGTGGTAAGGATTGTGATTTTGTGTACCTTGACTTTAGCAAAGCTTTTGATACAGTGCCACATGAAAGACTGATTAAAAAAATAGAAGCTCATGGTATTGGGGGTGCCATATTAACTTGGATTAGGGCATGGCTATTCCAAAGGAAACGGAGAGTTAGTATAAATGGGGTTAAGTCAGAGTGGGATAATGTTGTTAGTGGAGTACCTCAGGGCTCTGTCCTGGGTCCTCTGTTGTTTTTACTATATATAAATGATTTAGATTCAGGTTTGAGTAGCAACATTTGCAAATTTGCCGATGATACGAAAATCGGTAGGGAAATTAATTCGGAGGACTCACTATCACTTCAAGTTGATCTAGATAGGGTTTTGAGATGGTCAAAGGATTGGCAAATGCAGTTTAATGCTGATAAATGTAAAGTTCTGAGGCTAGGTAATGATGATAGAGTTACAAGATACCATCTAGATGGTGTTGAGATTGCGAAGTCGGATTGCGAAAGGGATCTGGGAGTTAAGATTAGTAAGAATTTAAAACAAAAGGATCAATGCATAAATGTTCGTAATAAGGCAAATCGGACACTTGGATTTATTAATCGCAGCGTTAGTAACAAGACACCTGGTGTGGTTCTCAAGCTATATCTTGCTCTAGTTAGGCCCCATTTAGATTATGCAGTTCAGTTTTGGTCATCATATTATAGAATGGATATAAATTCACTTGAACGTGTCCAGCGTAGGATGACTAAGTTAATTCCCCAAATTAGAAATCTTTCATGTGAAGAAAGATTAACAAAGCTTAAGTTGCATTCACTGGAAAGGCGAAGAGTTAGGGGTGACATGATAGAGGTTTGCAAGTGGGTGAATGGACATAACAAAGGGGATATTAATAGGGTATTAAAAGTATCAACACAAGACAGAACACGAAACAATGGGTATAAATTGGATAAGTTTAGATTTAGGAAAGACTTGGGTAAATAATGGTTCAGTAACAGGGTTGTTGATTTGTGGAACCAATTGCCGCGTAACATTGTGGAGGTGGGGTCCCTTGATTGTTTCAAGCGCGGGTTGGACAAGTATATGAGTGGAATTGGGTGGTTATAAATAGGAGCTGCCTCGCATGGGCCAATAGACCTTCTGCAGTTGCCTCTGTTCTTATGTTAACCAGTTGTACGAATTCCTGTTCTAAAGAGACTTCCCCATTCTTAATCCTTTTGTACCACACTCTCTTTTTACCTATAAGGTTCTTCAGATCATTTGTTATCCACTTTGGATCATTAGTATTCGATCTATTCAATTTATATGGTATACTACATTCCTGGGCTTAGGTTAGAATATTTTTAAATAGGTTATATTTTGAATCCACATCGAAAACCCCTTTTACGTCACCTATTGCTGGGTTTACGTCTACCTCCAATACCGGCCCACACCCCATACCCAAGACTTTCCAATCTATTTGACCCAAAAAAAATTCTTGGACTATTGAAATCAGCTTTTCGAAAATCAGGCACTTTAACAGAATTTTCTCCTACAAATCTAATCCATTGAATGCTAATTCTAATTTATTTATGATCACTGTTCCTTAGCTCACTCCCTATTTCGATGTCCTTAATTTGTGTTTCCCTGTTAGTTAACACTAAATCTAAAATATTTTTTCCCCGCGTTGGTTCTTTAATGTGTTGCGTAAGAAAGCAATCGTCAGTTAATTCTAGAAAATCTTCTGCTTCATTATTCCCTGTTTTGTTCAACCAGTTTATTCCACTAAAATTAAAGTCACTCATGACATAAACACTGTAAGATCTAGATGCTCTAGATATTTCATCCCAAAGATGCTTTGCTCCCATTCTGTCTAAATTTGGTGGCCTATATATAACTCCTATTATAATGTTATTTGCTTTTTCGTTTAAATCTATCCAAATAGTTTCTGTATGTGGCTCAGTTTTGATTCCCTCTTTGAGACTACATTTCAAACTGTCCCTAACATATATGGCTACTCCCCCTCCTCGTCTAATATATGTATCTGTGTGAAATAGTTTAAATCCATTTATTTGATATTCTAATAGCTCTCTATTTTCTACATTCATCCACGTTTCGGTAAGTGCAATAATATTTATTTTTTCTGTGCAGACAAGAGCATTTAAATCGTTTATTTTATTTCTTAGACTTCTATTGTTTGTGTAATATACCCTAAGTGAATTGTTATTTTGAGGCTCCTCTCTTTTCCTGATCATTTTGCCAATTCTTTTCTCCCACAAACACATTCTTTTATTACCTCCTTTCTCCAAATCGATTCCAATACCACTTGTTGGATTTCTGGGGCTTGACTCATATATTCAATTATTTGCTTTTTGTATTTAAATAAATCGAAGGACCACCCACTTTTGAGAAAAGAGGGAAAACGAGTAAAAGTGATCATTAAAATGACACTAGAGAACCAGTGTCTATGGATAATAATTAAATGAATAATCACTTGAAAATAATGAATAGACTGTATTATTAATTAATTAAAGTCAAAGCCTCAAATATCAACATTAGGGGGTATTTCTTGAAATTCATATATATCTAGGAACCAGTGTGGTTCGTCACTAGTTCATTGTTGAGTTAGTAACATAGTAAATCTAAACTAAGATAGATTCAAAGATATGATAACTCAAACTATGAATATTAAAGATTATGAATTATTGAGCAACAGTAAGAGCAAACATATTAATTACCAAATCATTATTTCTGGCAATAAATTATTCACTGTAAAGATCATATATGCATGATATGGAAATCAGTAATAATCTTAGATAAATTTGTACGAAATAAATGTCTTATCTGTAAGACGATTTCTGTAACGCCATTTCATCATTTGTCCTCGTGGTCACTGAATCCCAAAAAAGAAAGAACCCGAGGTGAATATCACAAATGATGAGAAACAACTTGTCGACTCCTCGTATACACGCCGAAATCAGAGAAATTTAAGTAGCATTTGATTAGGCTACGAATTATTTCAAATATTCATGAACACTGAGAACATGTGGAAAATAAACTAACGTTGTGTATTAGGTATCCATGCTGTATAACGACTGACTACCCACACATATACAATCTAGGATGATGCATCAAACGAGAATGGTATACTTAACATAAGCGTATCAAATACTAAGGTCTGCCGAAACCGCGTCAGCGAGTCCCAGGTGTCCACTGCTGTGTACGTGTAATTACGGGTCGTGGCTTCAATTGTTGACGCGTTATTAACTGGCAGGGCACTATAGAACACGTGAATAGGTAATTGTTGACTATTAAACTTGTATCAACGTAATTCTTGTCGATAAAAACTCCCCAGTCACTATCACGTGTCTCGCCACTCTTCACGCCAGGGATGCCTTGTGTACAATGGCGTCTCCGCCTTCCCTCAACCCGTCTCTCACATTCACCACAGAAATTATTAATCACGGATAACTCTTTTCTGCGTAATTATTGATGTAATACGTTAATGAGAACTGGGTTGCAATTATAGGGACGTAAATATTATCATATTCTCGTTTAATGGTGTTAAACAAGAAATGGAGAAGATTTTTATTATCTCCATAGCATTCGTACGTAACAGATAAAACTGCTACTGATAATAATTTCAGTTATTAACTCTCGGTTTTAGATTATCGGGAGTCATATTATCCGTAGGTAATTATTACACGAAATACTGATAATTTTAGAGAACCACATTCAATTCTCTAACACATTTGTAATAAACGTGTCTATCTAGACATTATCTGACGCAATTTTGCTACTCAATTTCATGAGAATTCTAGCACTAATACGCAGATGAAATGGTTTAATTTATGTTTACACTACCATTAATGAAATTAATAACTACTGTAGTTAGTATATAATGATGATGATGTATTATAATACAATAGTAGTTAGTGTTGGAAATTTCCAACATAACTCTAGGGGGAGAAAACTCGGGTCGCAGTGGAATGTTGAGTACTGACGTACCTATCCCGAAGTTAGTATTAATGTTAGTATGTTAGTACGTTAGTACACACATAACGGATGTCCCGTAATTGTCAAGGACATACAAGACTTTAAGTCTTGTAAATGAACTCATGTTAAATGGAAAACATGGAATTGTGAATCATCTAAAGTTATTGACTAATAAAGCCTACAATGTATTCCTTGACTGGTGTCGCGATGACATGTAACGGTTATGTTACTAAGTCTTAAAGTTTTGCAAACTCATAGATGCTCTAGATGAAATAATGTTATAGTTGATAGCCTGCACAAACAAATTATGGATTAAATTATACAATTTAAAGTAACTGAGAATCCACTGTGAGGTGAATGTCTTGGGTCATTGTGACTTGTAACTGATTTGTTACTTGACATCACAACACAGCATCATCATGATTACTCAAATTGGCTGGGAAATTATTTGCTCCTAGTCAGAGCTATAAAAAGCTTGTAGTTTCCGTTTGCATTGTTGAGCAGCTGCTCTAGTTGGGCGGGTGCTCTGTGGATCAGAATTGTTGTCCTCGGAAACTGTAGGTGAAGCTGGTTCTGTTAAACACTCTCGTTCTGCTAATTCGAGAGGTACCAACTTCTCTAATGTTTTTAGGGTAGTAGTGCCTCGGCACAAAACCCGTACTACTCTCAGGATGCCTTGGTGATCTGGGTGGATAGAGACAATTTTGCCTATAGGCCATTCTGACCTTGGTCCATCACTGTCAACCAATACTAGGTCTCCTGGTTTGAGTTGAATTTTATTATAGGGGCTCGAAGCTCTATAGTGGTACTCTCGTAGAGCTGTGAAGTACTCTCGAGTCCACACCTCATTCCACCTTTCAATTACTCTCGAGAGATGTTGGTAACTTTCCACTAAGTCACTCTTGGTTACATGGGAAGGGTCGACGGGATCCTCTTCTGCCAAAGGTATCAAAGGGCTCAGCAGGCCTCCATGCATTAAATATGAGGGACTCAGAGGCTCTCTCTGTGAGAAATCATCTGATAGGTAAGTTAATGGGCGATTGTTGACTCGCGCCTCAATTTCCATGACGAGCGTTTGGAGTTCAGAGTAACCAATTTTCTGTCAATGCAAGGTCTTCCTTAAACATTTCTTGACAGTCCCTATCATACGTTTGTAGAACCGACCTTGCCAGGGGGCTCTTGGAGCAATAAATTTCCAGTGGCATTGTCGTCTCTGCATGACAGACTGCACTTCTGGATGATTCCATATCTCTCGTAAGGCAGGCTTCTCCTGCCACAAAATTTGAACCATTATCAAATATCATTAGTTTGGGACAGGATCTGCAAGCTGAAAATCTACGAAAAGCTTGGATGAAGGATTCGGCACTCATGTCAGAAGTCACTTCTAGATGTACGCCTCGTGTGGTAGCACACGTGAAGAGGCAAATATAAGCTTTCACTGGTATCTTATCTGGATTGCCAGTGAGAAGCAAGGTTCCTGTGTAATCGACACCAGTGGTCTCAAAGGGACGAAGATGAACTCTCTCTCCTTAGAACCACTCCTTAGAAGATGAACTACTCTCTCCCAGAACCTCCACCACTCTTTAGGGAGTGGTGGAGGTTCTGGGTAAGGACACACTCGAGCGTTGTATCTTTTGCAGATTACTCAGAACTTAATGATTGATTTGACAGTTTGACGACCTTGAGGGCCTCTTCCAGGCTGCACGCTTATAGCGGACAGCCCGAGCACAGTCTGCATTCCACCAGGGTCCACTTCCGTGGACCCTGAGAGGAAGAGCGAGGAATAGAGCAGAGGGCAACATCGAAGACAGTGTCATGAAAAAGGCGGAGCGCACGAGGGAAAAGTCAGGGAGAGCAGCACTCAGGGTAAATACGTTCCAGTCCGCCTTAGCGAACTGCCACCTAGGGAAGGAGAGGGAAGGGCGAAAAGAGAAAAAGGAAACAGGGATGGGGAAATGGTCACTGCCATGGAGGTCATCAAGAACCTGCCATGTGAAATCTAAGGAAAGAGAAGAAGAGCAGAGAGAAAGGTCAAGACAGGAAAGGGTGCGAGTCCGAGAGTCCAAATGAGTGGGCTCACCAGAATTCAGAAGAGACAGGTAACAAGAGAGGATAAACGGCTCAAGAAGGCGACCTCGGGTGTTAGAACAGCACCCCAAAGAGATTGACGACAATTGAAATCACCCAGCAGGAGCACAGGCTCTGGTAAGGAGTACAGGAGGTGTTTCAAATCAGGATGAGAAAGCGGGACACTCGGGGGAGATAAATAGAACAAACTGTGTACCATTTCCTCACAAAGATACGAGCAGGAGAACAATGGAGAGGCAAAGGAAAAAGTAAGTGGACGATGGGAACATCAGCGCGAATCGAGAGAGCAGAAGAATTAGAAGCCCCAGCAATGGCTGGGGGGGGGAGGGAAAGGAATAGCCACGAAAACGACCAGGACGAGCACCAAGCATCGGCTCCTGGAGACAGACACAAAGGGGCGAAAACCGCGAAATCAGAAGTTGGAGTTCGAGGAAATTGGCATAATAACCACGAACGTTCCATTGAAGAATAGACATCGACGAGAAGAGAAAGGACAACAACAGAGAACAAGGAAGAAATAAAGGCGAAAGAGCAATATAGCACGTTAAAGAATATCAGGGTCAGCAAAATCAGGGTTAGGGGGCATGGGTAAACTGAGCAAAGACGGAGGGAAGGAAGCGGGAGAACAGACCAGAGGTGTGCGGGCGGGGTCCGGAGGAGGAGAAAGAGGACGAGAAAACGGAGAGGAGCAGTCAAGGACAGCAGCAGGAAAAGGGAGAGTATAAAGAGGGGAGTGCACCTCAGCAAGGGCAGCAACCGAGAGGGAAGCAGGGGCCAAAGAAACCTCCATAGCAGGAACAGGGGGCGCAACCACTGAAATGGGAGGGGAAGGAGCAATAGAGCCAGTAGCAGGGGCCAAGCCTTCTTACCCGCCAGGGAGGAGGAAGGAGAGGAGCCAGGCTTACGCTTCTGACGTAAAGAGACCGGTGTCCCAGCAACTACGTACCGGGCAACGGATTCCAGTGTCTCAACAGGAGAAGCTGAATGAGAGCACACACGACGGCCGTTAGGAGAGCGATGTACATCCGCCTGCACCGACAGGCGGCGGGGAGAGTCAATAGATGGAGGAGAAGGATGGGAAGGAGGATCGGAGGGAGACGAGGAAGAAGACACAAGAGACATGACAGACCGGGTAAAAAGAAGGGGAACCCCAGACAGAGGACTAGGAGGGGGACCCTTCGGGACAGAACTTAAAGGAACAGAGGAGGGGGCAGTGGGCGTATCAGGGTCCAAGGCCCGGAAACGGTTGTGAGTCTGAGGAAGGTGGGAAGGACGAGAAGAGGAAGAGCGCAACACGCGAGCATAAGAGACGTTAGCATAAGGCGGGAGCCGGCGAACCTGGCGCCTCACCTCGGGAAAAGATAAACGCTCCTTTTGCTTCAAGTTGAGGATGGCTGCCTCAAGCTTGTAATGGATACAGGCACGGGAGAAGGTAGGATGGGCCTCACCACAGTTGAGGCAGCGAGCTTGGGGAGAAGTGCACTCCGACTTAGAGTGACCTTCACCCCCACACAAAGAACAGAGAGAGACATTCCCAGAGCAGCGGAGGGCACCATGCCCAAACCTCCAGCACTTGTTACAAAGCCGAGGAGAAGGAATACACTCCTGGACAGAGCACCTGGCACCAGCAAGAATGACAGAGGAAGGAAGGGTCCTACCAACAAAGGTGATCTACACAACTCAAAGGGGTTGACGGCGACGACCACGAGGGGGACGAGTAAACGAGTCTACCTTGTGACGGTGTTCCCCCCTTATATTTCTCCCACGCCAGCTGTAAGAGTCATATTCACTTTACCCGAACGTTCTCTACGTTCCGGGGAACAATTTGCCATATGTGGGAGCATAAAGTGTTCTCGCGTTGGCAAGAAAATGGCAAAAGAAGAGTGTTTTGGCCAGTGGTTTAGGCCCTTTAGGACGCCAAGATGGCGCTGGACCCTACATTTTCCCGCCAAGACACGTCACGAGTGCAGGGGGGTCCGGACGGCGCGGGCCGTGGCGCCACGGAGTTTGACACGACACGTCGAGGTCAAACGTGCGATAGGGGGTCCTGTCAGTCTGAGAGTTTTCGCCCCAGATCCGGTGGATTTACGCTTCATCCTGTAGTCTGCAAGCACCCTGTGAGGTCTTCCTATATTCCATGTGTTGGACCGAAGAAGGAATTGACGAGAAATGAGCAGCAAGTGCTCCAGTGACAGGTGTGTTGCAAGAAGTGAAGTCTGAGCAGTGACGTCTGGGACGACTGTGCAGTTTCACCAGTTTAGGTGACGACGTAGCGGCTGGGCCAATCCGCCGAGAGGCAGGAGAAGAACGAAGCTAACTGGGAATCAGAACGATTGCAGCCGAGAGAAAGGACTGCAGACGTAGTTGTGAGGAGAAGTCGACGACCAGGAGACCGACTCCAACCCTTCAAGAGGTTGTGGAGGAGCACGGGCCAGCAGAGGATAGAGCACGGTGAAGATGCGTTTTTGAGTGTTGATGGGGTTCCTGGAGGGAGCATCAGTGTGTGTGTGGGGGCATTCCCTACAGCGAGTCGAGAGCCGGGACCAGGAGCTACAATTCAACTTTCAACAGAGGACAAGTCCACATCATTGAGGTGGAAGTAGGTAATTCAGTTTTCCCTCCCCATTCCCCTTTAGTCAGCTATTTAGCCAGAGTATCTTCTATGTCGTGAGCAGCGCTCACCAATATCTATGTCATAGTAAGGCACAGTTGTGCAGAGAGATGCTGTAGAGAGCTCTCGCGAAATATATGTGTGTTGTGTGAGTGCACCTGTGATTTATCGAAGAGTTTGCTGTGTCGAGGACATTTACATTCATGTGACATTAATATTATAAGTTTGTGTCAGAGAATATATATATATATATAAATGTACCATTTATTAGTATAAGGCTGTGTGCCCCGTATTGACTCATTATTACTAATATTGATGAAATGATATATATATATATATGTATATATATATATATATATATATATATATATATATATAATGCACAGACTACCCTATTCCAGTAGCTGAAGTTTATAACTTTTTAGACACTCAACCCACCAGGAGACTCGAACACTGGCCAACAAGGTGGCAGTTGCATGCTGTATCCACTACGCTATACTTCAAAGCCATAAAGAGAGGTAGGAATTCTGGGGTATTTAACCAACCAGAAATTCCAATCCTCTCCCAGGCGATGAGATAGTGTGGGACCTCGGATGCTCTTTCATCGGTTCCTGTTATATGGGAAAACTCAGTGCCAAATGCTTAATGCACAGACTACCCTATTCCAGTAGCTGAAGTTTATAACTTTTTAGACACTCAACCCACCAGGAGACTCGAACACTGGCCAACAAGGTGGCAGTTGCATGCTGTATCCACTACGCTATACTTCAAAGCCATAAAGAGAGGTAGGAATTCTGGGGTATTTAACCAACCAGAAATTCCAATCCTCTCCCAGGCGATGAGATAGTGTGGGACCTCGGATGCTCTTTCATCGGTTCCTGTTATATGGGAAAACTCAGTGCCAAATGCTTAATGCACAGACTACCCTATTCCAGTAGCTGAAGTTTATAACTTTTTAGACACTCAACCCACCAGGAGACTCAAACACTGGCCAACAAGGTGGCAGTTGCATGCTGTATCCACTACGCTATACTTCAAAGCCATAAAGAGAGGTAGGAATTCTGGGGTATTTAACCAACCAGAAATTCCAATCCTCTCCCAGGCGATGAGATAGTGTGGGACCTCGGATGCTCTTTCATCGGTTCCTGTTATATGGGAAAACTCAGTGCCAAATGCTTAATGCACAGACTACCCTATTCCAGTAGCTGAAGTTTATAACTTTTTAGACACTCAACCCACCAGGAGACTCGAACACTGGCCAACAAGGTGGCAGTTGCATGCTGTATCCACTACGCTATACTTCAAAGCCATAAAGAGAGGTAGGAATTCTGGGGTATTTAACCAACCAGAAATTCCAATCCTCTCCCAGGCGATGAGATAGTGTGGGACCTCGGATGCTCTTTCATCGGTTCCTGTTATATGGGAAAACTCAGTGCCAAATGCTTAATGCACAGACTACCCTATTCCAGTAGCTGAAGTTTATAACTTTTTAGACACTCAACCCACCAGGAGACTCGAACACTGGCCAACAAGGTGGCAGTTGCATGCTGTATCCACTACGCTATACTTCAAAGCCATAAAGAGAGGTAGGAATTCTGGGGTATTTAACCAACCAGAAATTCCAATCCTCTCCCAGGCGATGAGATAGTGTGGGACCTCGGATGCTCTTTCATCGGTTCCTGTTATATGGGAAAACTCAGTGCCAAATGCTTAATGCACAGACTACCCTATTCCAGTAGCTGAAGTTTATAACTTTTTAGACACTCAACCCACCAGGAGACTCGAACACTGGCCAACAAGGTGGCAGTTGCATGCTGTATCCACTACGCTATACTTCAAAGCCATAAAGAGAGGTAGGAATTCTGGGTATTTAACCAACCAGAAATTCCAATCCTCTCCCAGGCGATGAGATAGTGTGGGACCTCGGATGCTCTTTCATCGGTTCCTGTTATATGGGAAAACTCAGTGCCAAATGCTTAATGCACAGACTACCCTATTCCAGTAGCTGAAGTTTATAACTTTTAGACACTCAACCCACCAGGAGACTCGAACACTGGCCAACAAGGTGGCAGTTGCATGCTGTATCCACTACGCTATACTTCAAAGCCATAAAGAGAGCTACTGGAATAGGGTAGTCTGTGCATTAAGCATTTGGCACTGAGTTTTCCCATATAACAGGAACCGATGAAAGAGCATCCGAGGTCCCACACTATCTCATCGCCTGGGAGAGGATTGGAATTTCTGGTTGGTTAAATACCCCAGAATTCCTACCTCTTTATGGCTTTGAAGTATAGCGTAGTGGATACAGCATGCAACTGCCACCTTGTTGGCCAGTGTTCGAGTCTCCTGGTGGGTTGAGTGTCTAAAAAGTTATAAACTTCAGCTACTGGAATAGGGTAGTCTGTGCATTAAGCATTTGGCACTGAGTTTTCCCATATAACAGGAACGATGAAAGAGCATCCGAGGTCCCACACTATCTCATCGCCTGGGAGAGGATTGGAATTTCTGGTTGGTTAAATACCCAGAATTCCTACCTCTCTTTATGGCTTTGAAGTATAGCGTAGTGGATACAGCATGCAACTGCCACCTTGTTGGCCAGTGTTCGAGTCTCCTGGTGGGTTGAGTGTCTAAAAAGTTATAAACTTCAGCTACTGGAATAGGGTAGTCTGTGCATTAAGCATTTGGCACTGAGTTTCCCATATAACAGGAACCGATGAAAGAGCATCCGAGGTCCCACACTATCTCATCGCCTGGGAGAGGATTGGAATTTCTGGTTGGTTAAATACCCCAGAATTCCTACCTCTCTTTATGGCTTTGAAGTATAGCGTAGTGGATACAGCATGCAACTGCACCTTGTTGGCCAGTGTTCGAGTCTCTGGTGGGTTGAGTGTCTAAAAAGTTATAAACTTCAGCTACTGGAATAGGGTAGTCTGTGCATTAAGCATTTGGCACTGAGTTTTCCATATAACAGGAACCGATGAAAGAGCATCCGAGGTCCCACACTATCTCATCGCCTGGGAGAGGATTGGAATTTCTGGTTGGTTAAATACCCAGAATTCCTACCTCTCTTTATGGCTTTGAAGTATAGCGTAGTGGATACAGCATGCAACTGCCACCTTGTTGGCCAGTGTTCGAGTCTCTGGTGGGGTTGAGTGTCTAAAAAGTTATAAACTTCAGCTACTGGAATAGGGTAGTCTGTGCATTAAGCATTTGGCACTGAGTTTTCCCATATAACAGGAACCGATGAAAGAGCATCCGAGGTCCCACACTATCTCATCGCCTGGGAGAGGATTGGAATTTCTGGTTGGTTAAATACCCCAGAATTCCTACTCTCTTTATGGCTTTGAAGTATAGCGTAGTGGATACAGCATGCAACTGCCACCTTGTTGGCCAGTGTTCGAGTCTCCTGGTGGGTTGAGTGTCTAAAAAGTTATAAACTTCAGCTACTGGAATAGGGTAGTCTGTGCATTAAGCATTTGGCACTGAGTTTCCCATATAACAGGAACCGATGAAAGAGCATCCGAGGTCCCACACTATCTCATCGCCTGGGAGAGGATTGGAATTTTGGTTGGTTAAATACCCCAGAATTCCTACCTCTCTTTATGGCTTTGAAGTATAGCGTAGTGGATACAGCATGCAACTGCCACCTTGTTGGCCAGTGTTCGAGTCTCCTGGTGGGTTGAGTGTCTAAAAAGTTATAAACTTCAGCTACTGGAATAGGGTAGTCTGTGCATTAAGCATTTGGCACTGAGTTTTCCCATATAACAGGAACCGATGAAAGAGCATCCGAGGTCCCACCACTATCTCATCGCCTGGGAGAGGATTGGAATTTCTGGTTGGTTAAATACCCCAGAATTCCTACCTCTCTTTATGGCTTTGAAGTATAGCGTAGTGGATACAGCATGCAACTGCCACCTTGTTGGCCAGTGTTCGAGTCTCCTGGTGGGTTGAGTGTCTAAAAAGTTATAAACTTCAGCTACTGGAATAGGGTAGTCTGTGCATTAAGCATTTGGCACTGAGTTTTCCCATATAACAGGAACCGATGAAAGAGCATCCGAGGTCCCACACTATCTCATCGCCTGGGAGAGGATTGGAATTTCTGGTTGGTTAAATACCCCAGAATTCCTACCTCTCTTTATGGCTTTGCTTATAGCGTAGTGGATACAGCATGCAACTGCCACCTTGTTGGCCAGTGTTCGAGTCTCCTGGTGGGTTGAGTGTCTAAAAAGTTATAAACTTCAGCTACTGGAATAGGGTAGTCTGTGCATTAAGCATTTGGCACTGAGTTTCCCATATAACAGGAACCGATGAAAGAGCATCCGAGGTCCCACACTATCTCATCGCCTGGGAGAGGATTGGAATTTCTGGTTGGTTAAATACCCAGAATTCCTACCTCTCTTTATGGCTTTGAAGTATAGCGTAGTGGATACAGCATGCAACTGCCACCTTGTTGGCCAGTGTTCGAGTCTCCTGGTGGGTGAGTGTCTAAAAGTTATATATATATATATATATATATATATATATATATATATATATATATATAATATATATATTATATATATATATATATAAATATAATATATAATATATATAATATATATATATATATATTATATATATATATATATATATGCTGGAGTATTGAATAGTATTTTCATATGTACAATGATTTACTGTGTTTATTGCCATTGAAGTAATTTACTGTGTTTTGGGGCCATTATAGTGGTTACTGTGTTATCGCTAGTATAGCAATCTACTGTGTTTGTGGACAAAATAGTGGTCTACTGTGTTTATTACCATTGTAGCAATTTACTGGTTGATTGCCACTATTGTGGTTACTGTGAATTTGAAGAAATAAGCACTTAATGCCAGGACAACAAGTACAGAGAGAGTATACAGTGAGGGGCGTGGCAGCTGGCAATGTACGGCGGTGGGGGAGTGTTGCCATCGTGTAGCGTTCCTGATTTATGAAGAGAGAGTGATTTGCTGCCATGTACTTCGTTGCCTTGTTGTTGATCCAGAGCTAATACTTTAATATTTTAAGAAAATACAAAACCACCTTCGTGTTTGTATTATCCCTGCATAACTTGTTGCTATTGAGATTATTGAGTCCATATAGAGAGAGAGTGATTGAGATATAACCTGCCTGTTACCAGCTTTATTTAGTGTGCTCTCTGCCACTACTACACAATTCCACAATACCACTGACGTGTTACTGGACACGGAGAACACCAGCTGGCGACCTTTCAGTTAGCAGTGGAGCCCTTTGTCGGGCGGGCACACGTTCAAGAGAGTAGATCGTGTTACCACTCGCCTCCAGGCTATAAGGCCGGCCGGAGATAGACTGGGAAACTCCAGGTGAACAGTAGCATCTCGAGAATGGAGTGAAGACCCGCAGGGCTACAGTAAGTAACAGTTACCACTACTAGTACTTGGTGGTGACTGGTGAGAGGGAGAGACACCTCAACATTGGCGATATTGCCAGGATTTAAATCCGAGATTAGTAGAGTAACCCCCGACATTGGCGACCTTGCCAGGATTTAAGTTAGAGATTTAGAGTAACCTCGACAACCTGGAGGACAGAATGGCCTTGGGCATCAAGAATATGCCGAATGTCATCGTGGCAGTCCTGCAGATTCCAAACACCGGTTGCAACATGCGGCGGGAGGAGAATAGTGCCAACGTTGGCATTCAACCGAGCGTTCTTTGAGACCAAACAGGGATCTCGCCAAGGCAGGATAAGGCAGCCAAGCGGGAAGCTGCATCCTGAGTAGGAGCAGCAACGACACGTGTACCGAGACGAGTGGGGTTGAAGGTAACAGACACATCCACAGAATCAACGAGATGCCAATGGAGGGAGAAATCGTCAGGAGGCGCAGAATCAAGAGGGAGGAGATCAAAGTATTTGGCCCACGAAGCAGGACCAAACAAGGCCTGATACGCATCAGTAAGGAAGAAACGAGCGAGTGCGGCCGTGGCGCTGACGGCGTTGAGAACCCCCAGAGAGGCAAAAGGGCACAGTAGTCACAACGAGAGACTTAGCCACACCAGGGGACGAAGTGATCACCACTGGGGCTCGAGGCTCGACCCAACCACAGAGGAGGGAGGAGAGCTTGGGGAAGAAGTCAGGACGGTCAAAGGAGGAGCAAGGTCAGTGCCAATGCAGCGGGGCTACAGAGCTCGGTCTTCCAATACAGGCCGACTGGGGGCTTGGTCGCCCACCCACGAGCCTGAGAGGGTACAACAGAAACATTTAACGACATATAGACAAAGAGAAAGAAATGCATCCACGAATGTCCCCCATACCCACCATGGAGCCACAATTAGAGGCAGGACACACAACAGGAACTATTGCCGATCATGCCGGGGCCCCCCCCGGGGATGCGTCATGAGTATACGCCCCACAAACCACCTTAAGAACCGACAGTCCGTCGAGATTGGGTTCAGCGACGAAAGGGGGATTGACAATAAAAGGTTCCCCTCGCTCGAGACATCGGGTATTACAGTTCTACGGGTGCAAGAGTATGCCTCTTCAAGCACCTGGGCGTCAAAATAGAAGAAGTCCAAGGAATAACTAAAACAAGCAGCAGGTCGGCAGGAAACGGCAAGCAGATAGGCGAAGAGGGGGAGAAAACGAAACAGAATGAAAAGAAAAGGTGCTCAGCACAATTGGAGGGACGGCAGCAGGAGCACAAGGCTAGAAAAGGACAGAGGACTGTCCCAAGGAGCATCACACTCCTGCGGCCGCCCACTAAGCCCCCCTCACGATAGCAACGAGCTGAGCGGGGAGGTGGGGAGAGGCAGGCAAGATGGTGGCGGTGGTGTGGAGAGGCGGGCAAGATGGTGGCGGTGGTGTGGAGTGGCGGGCAAGATGGTGGCGGTGGTGTGGAGAGGCGGCAAGATGGTGGCGGTGGGTGGAGGGGGGCAAGATGGTGGCGGTGGTGTGGAGTGGCGGCAAGATGGTGGCGGTGGTGTGGAGTGGCGGGCAAGATGGTGGCGGTGTGTGGAGAGGCGGGCAAGATGGTGGCGGTGGTGTGAGGGTGGCAAGATGGCGGTGGTGTGGAGAGGCGGGCAAGAAGTTGGTGAGCCAAGCCTGATGGTAGTAGTGAGAGAGGCAAACAAAAACACTGCATAAAACGATACCCAAGAATGATTGAGGAGCTGAAAGATGCGTTATTTCCTCCTGGGAGATGAGGAGCGCTCCGTCATGTGATATTAAACCACTGAAGTTCAAAGTCTCGAGATATAGAGTCCAGGAAGTTTCGTCGGAAAGAAGGCCCAGGGAAACCTGGATAAAACCGTACCTATTTTAAACTCTTAAGAAACAGACAAAGTTGGAGATTTGGAATTTGAAAGACTAGTTAGGGATAAGCTTTTGTTTGTCTCTGACCATTATCTGCCTTTGGATCCAGACTTTTTGAATGCATCTGTGTTGGAAGTGAGAAAATCTATTAGATGCTTCGGATGAAAATCTTGAACATATGAACTTTCAGAGAACTGTTTTCTACCTATAGTCTTGCCTTGATTATATTTAATGTTTGTTTCTGATACCTTCAACATCTTCATTTCTAAATTCTTGATTCAATTCAATAATATTTAACTACTTTCCACTACCTTTAAATGTGTTTTCATTGAAGGCATATTTGTAATAGATAACACTATCAGATATTGTATAAAAAAATTATATATATACTTTGATGACATAATCCTTATATATGGTTTTACCAATTTAACAAATTATATTCAGGTTTTATATTTTAATTGCGGTATTACCCGTCCTCTCAAAAAGTGACTTCAGAACCTAATGGACAAATAACAGGGTACTGTAAATTATAACGGCTAAGGAACAATACCATATAGATAGTGCTTAGAGGGGGAAAAGAAAGACCAAAAGGAATAGGAAACTTGCAGCAACAGTAGGTAAGAACCTGATAGCAAACTTTATCAAAGGCTTTTGTGGTATCTTAGGCAACGAGAAAACAAGCACAGCTGCCATCACAGGCTGACGAAAAGTGAAGGAAAAGAGAAAAGATGTTTAGTCGACCAGACCGTACTTGTGTGTTGGGAGACTTCATATTTTGTATTTTGATGTTCAGTAATCGCATAAAAAAATATTGTATCACATAACTGTATCAGAACAGTGATAAGGATGTGGGGGGGGGGGGGGGGTAGGGGTAGGGGATTTCATGTATTTGTCTGATCTCATGCTTGTAACCACACAAAAAGGTTTTAGCTGTTTAAAATTTATGTACATTATTAACTGACTGTTGTTCAGTTCGACAGTAATAGTTCGAGTATTCTTGTCCGGTAGGTAATCCAAGGCCGAGTTCTTGCAGGGGGAATCCAAATCAGAGCCCTGATAGGTAATCCAAGGCAGTCCAGGTGGGGGGGGGCATAGTGCCTAAAGTCCTTGACTAAAGATCAAAATTATAAAAACAATTCGCGGAAGATAAAGAAACTTTCGTGCATTCCGTTTTAATTTTGCGAGTTTTAAATGTATCTTGTGAATAATTACAAATCTGAACATATTTTAATCTTGAAAATATGTTCCATATCATTGCGTTCCATATCATTGCTTTTATTTGAATTATGTGTTTGACAGATTGACTGTTTGAAATAAAGGTGTGGATGACAAACTATATTCACAGCAGAGAAATAATATACTATAATTTAAGAATGTAATCATCATATGAGCTTCCATGATCAGAGAAATCATACTTATGTCATCCCAAAATTTAAAATTAATATTTCATTCAAAAAAATCCTCATCTTGATGAGGATTGGCCGACCAAACCTTCAAATCCTCTTGGCCGACCAAACCTTCAAATTCTCTTGGCCGTCCAAACCGTCAGTCCTGGTGGCCATCCAAACCAATATGGTCCCACAAGCACGCCGCCGCTCATGTGAGAATAAATCGTTATAAAACTGGGAGTTGGGCTATTTTATTCGAATCAGAACTGAATATATTGATTTGTTTAATATATAATGTGTTAGAAATATCTCACTTACGAGGCCTAAGAAAATAGTTGTTACTCAGTCCTCACGGTGACGTCACAGATATGACAGTAACGATAATTCATATTTTAATAACGTGATTAATTCACAAAATACCTAAATTTAAGTATTAATTCGTAGTTAGTCTTAAAGGCAAAAAATCCTCAAGGTGGTATATTATTAGAAAGTATGTTTTAAGTAGTTAATTATGTTACAAGGGAATATTTCATAATTATAAGTGTAAAATGATCCAGTTATAAATGAATACGTATTATAAAGGGAGGAGTCACTCTTACTATCTCGGTGATTTTACTGTGTAAACATTATTGCACCCAATTGGAAAAATAAGAATATAGAAGGAGAAATTTCTAAAAAATTGGAAAATAAGATTTCTGGTATATATACAATAAATTTATTAATGATATAATGCAATTTGTATAACATATGTACAAGATAAAAATGTTGTGTTTATAAAAATTCTGAATGGAGACAAATTCAGTTTTAGTAATGGTCATCGAGCCAACAGTTCTCATTACTTTAAAAACAAATACATAGTATTTGTAATAATTACATAATTTTTTTTTATAATTACAAGCTTTGTTTTCTTAGTCGTCTAGATTTTGTTTTATCTTTATCCAAATGACTATATTTCTCCTTAGGACAAATATACAGGGTATTGGTATTATTACCAGGGTATTGGTATTTGGTATTATCCAAGCAATGCAGGGTATTATTCAAGTGGCTCTTTGACATTGACATGTTTATAGATACGATAGCATTCTTCGGGTTATACACCTTGAAGCCCACTCTTGGGATACTGACATTGGTTCCGTCGGATATCTGTGCAGAGTTTATCAGAATTTTTACGATTGCTTCATGTTGCGAGAGAGCCCTGGATCTCTTAACATAGACAAGTTCGGTAGCATCTACCCCAGCATCGCTTAAATAGGGTGACGTGGGGGTTATAATTGTAGTCCTGCAAGCTAAGTCCTCAGGTGTCCAGGAGGGCAACAATCTCCTTCCTCAGATCAAGCAGCTTCGGTGTCTTCTGAATCTTTACGTAGATGACGTTTGTCTCGAACCTTCCCATTCTGCCTAAGACCTCGTCGAGCTTCCGTTTATTTTTATGAGGAAAAAGAGAACACGTTGTTAATATATACAAAAATCATTTAAAGAATGACAAAGCATAAATTACATTTTTCGTAAAGGTGAAGAATGAATTATTATGAACAAATCCACAGGGGTCGTGATGAGGGTTCGAACCTACGTTCGGGATGATCCCAGATTATGCTACTGCGCCACGACATGGTAAAAAATGTTGCAACCTTGAGTGCAACTGCCCTCATAAGGCTCACACAGCTTCTCTGGGGGAAGGTGCGTCTGGGATCATTCCGGACGTAGGTTGGAACACGCATCACTGCCCTTGTGGATTTGCTCATTTGGTGCATCACGCTATTGTGATTTATGTGTGTAATGAGATAATATTGGTTCGTTAACATGGGTTGAAAATGTGGGGCACTAATTACCGCGTAACATTAGCAGTGGGGTATCTTACTGTTTCAAGTGTAGGTTCGACACATGGATGAGATTGGGTGGATATAAACAAAAGGTATCTCGTTTGGGCCTATAAACTTTCATTCTTATGTTCCTAATGATTTAAATGGAGTTTAAAGTGCAATGAAGTTAAATTTGTGACTGATTGTGGGGAGACATATTAAGTGCTACGAAATGGATGAGGATTAATTGAACATTTACGAAACCTGTACATCTTTCCTCAATTATGGCCCCCTCCCCGTTCAGCTCGTTGATGCCGTGACGTGGGCTTAGTGAACGGCTGCCGGAGTGTGATGCTCCTTAGGACAGTCCTCTGTCCTTTTGTAGCCTTGTGCACCTGCTGCTGTTCTCTAAAATTTTGCTGAACAACTTTTCCTTTTCCTTCTGTTTTGTTTTTCTCCCCCTCTTCTCCTATTTGCTTGTCGTTTCCTGCCGACCTTTTGCGTGTTTTGGTTATTCCTTTGTACTACTTCTATTTTGACGCCCAGGTGCTTCAGGAGGCATACTCTTGCACCCATAGAACTGTAGTACCCAACGTAGAGAGCGAGGGGAACCTTTTATTGTCAATCACCCTTTCGTCACTGAACCCGATCTCGACGGACTGACGGTTCTTAAGGTGGCGTTTGTGGGGCGTATACTCTCGACGCACCCCTAGGAGGCCCCGGCAAGATCGGCGATAGATTCCTGTTGGGTGTCCTGTCTCTAACTGTGGGTCCATGGTGGGTGTGGGGGCACATTCGTGAATGAATGTTTATCGTTCGTACCTATGTTGTGTTCTGTTCCTCCTTTACCTTCTCAGGCTCGTGGGGTGGGCGACCAAGCCCCCGAGTCGGTCCGTGTTGGAAGACCGGGCTCTGTAAGTAAGTAATTATCAAAAGAAGGCACCAAACCGGGAAGGCTATGTAGCACCATCAAGTACGCAAAATAATCAGAGGGCGCTAAATATCACCAAGGATGCCAATACGAGAACAAAACGCATAAGGCGAACGATATCAAAAGTATCCGAGTCACCAAGATTCTATCGAGGGACAGATGACCGCGAGGGGCGGTCGGAAAGCAAGACACACGCTCGTCCTGGAAGTCAGGACATTCAAGAAGGACATGCACGACCGTAAGAGGGACGATGCAACTAGGACAATAAGGAGCAGGGCGGCGCTCCATCAAGTGACCATGGGTTAAGCGAGTATGGCCAATACGCAACCTCGCCAGAGCTGTTTCCCACCGCGGTTACGGTGGAAGGAGGACGGCCACGAGGAAACACAACATTTAAGAGTACGTAGCTTGTTACCAGTAACAGACAACCAAGAAGCCTGCCAACGGGTAAGGACTGAGGAATGGATAACCGGTAAAAGTCGGAATACGGAATGCCTTTGCGAGAGATGGGACAAGAGCAGACAGCTTCCTTGGCAGCAGCATCCGCACGCTCATTTAAAGACACACCAATATGGCTGGGAACCCAACAAAACTCAACCGACTTAAATTTACTGTGAACGAGAAACAGCCAATGCTGGATCTCGACAACTACCGGATGAACCGGATTAAAGGACCCGAGAGCCATGAGGGCACTACGAGAGTCAACAACAACCACAAAGGAAGACTGACAACGAGAAAGCAGGAGACGAAGAGCATAGAGAATAGCATAAAGTTCCGCGTAAAGATGCTAGTCTCCGGAGGCAAGCGACACATATAAGTGCGATCAGGAAAAACAACAGACTAGCCAACACCGTCCGCTGACTTAGACCCATCGGTGAAGACAGAAACGGAGCGGGAGTGAGAAGAAAAGTGCTCGAGGAAAAGGCGTTTGAGAACCGTAGGAGGGGTAAAAGCTTTAGTGATACGGGTCAAGGATGTACAAAACCGCGGAAGAGGGACCCTCCACGGGGGCAAAGAAGGAACAACACGGAGAAACATCAGAATACGAACGGAAAGAGAATCCTGTAGGCGAGATAACCGGACAGAAAGAGGGAGGTGGTGAAGAGGAACAGGAACCGCAGGAGGGGTAAAAGTTAAAGCACGACAGAGGCGAGAGGAAGGATGTTGTAAGGACCGCGCAAGATAGCGAAGACAGTAGCGATCACGGCGGTCCTGGAGAGACAGGAAGCCAGTGTCAACATACAAGCTAAGGATGGGAGTCGAACGAAAGGCACCAGAACTGAGAGACCAACCCAGTATGGTGCAAAGCATCAAGACGGCGAAGAGTAGAAGGAGAAGCAGACGAGTAAGCAGGGCAACCATAATCGAGCTTAGACAGGACGAGAGAGGAATGTAAGCAAGGAGAGTGCGCCTATCTGCCCCCCAAGAAGTATGGGACAAGACCCGAAGGAGGGTAAGGGCCTTAGAGCACTCAACACGGAGGTAAGAGATATGGGGAGACCAAGACAAACGAGTGTCAAGAAATAACCCCAAAAGCTTCGCGGAATCTTTGTATTCAAGGGGATGACCATAAAGTAACAAAGAGGACGAAGAACAACCCGTTTCCGCGTAAAAGTCATGGCACAGTCTTAGAAGTAGAGAACTGAAGCCATGACCTGT
Source organism: Procambarus clarkii (assembly GCF_040958095.1). Classification (NCBI taxonomy): domain Eukaryota; kingdom Metazoa; phylum Arthropoda; class Malacostraca; order Decapoda; family Cambaridae; genus Procambarus; species Procambarus clarkii. The sequence goes on from NC_091161.1 coordinate 38,702,497, forward strand.
GGCCCAAGACGACACGGCATCAATGGCAAGTTGAAGCCGGCGTTGAAGGAGAGGCGAATCATCACCCTGACAACAAAGGGTAAGATCATCGACATAGAGAGCGGAGAAGACACCAGAAGGAAGAGGAAAGAAGACCATTGAGGGCAACCAGAAAAAGAGTAGTGCTCAGAACACTACCCGGGGCACACCTTCGTATTGCTGAAAAGAGGGAGAGAGAGCGGTACCAAGGCGCACCCGAAAGGAACGACGAGAGAGGAAGCTGCGGAGAAA
>NC_091161.1:38703266-38940766 GCF_040958095.1 Procambarus clarkii
ACCCACCAAGCCTCCTCACAGCAGCAACGAGCTGGTCAGGGAGGACTTTATCCCTTCTAAAGTCGATCTAAATAGGGTTTTGAAATAGTCAATAGATTTGCAGATGCAGTTTAATACTGACAAATATAAAGCTTTGAGGCCAATTAATGATGATAGAGTTACAAGATACGAGCTAGATGGTGTCGAGATTGCGAAGTCGAATTGCGAAAGGAATCTGGTAGTTATGATTAGTAATAATTTAAAACTAAAGGATCAATCCGTGAATATTCGTAAAAAGGCAAATAGGACATGGATATATTAATCGAAGCGTTAGTAACAAGACACCTGGTGTTATTCAGCTATATCTTGCTCTGGTTAGGCCCCATTTAGATTATGGAGTTCAGTTTTGGTCGCCGTACTATAGAATAGATATAAATTCACTAGAACGTGTCCAGCGTAGGATGACAAAGGTTTCTAATTTGGGGAATTAACTAATTTGGGAATATGAATTCTCATTAATTAATTTGGGAATATGAATTCTCATTAATTAATTTGGGAATATGAATTCTCATTAATTAATTTGGGAATATGAAAACAGATTAACGAAGCTTAAATTGCATTCACTGGAAAGGTGAAGAGTTAGGGGTGACATAAGAATATTTACCCAGGTCAATACTGAAACATGTGAAGACAAGGTAAAAACATGAGGTGCTCTGTTCAGTAACGTGAGGTGAACTTTTGTATATAGGTAAGAGGCACAGAGACAGTTGAAGATGAAGGGGCTTAGTATTACTCCCTGTGGAGTTCCATTTTCTAGCCTCTTTGAGGTCGATTTTTTTCCTTGAATTTGACTTTAGCTTCTCTGTTAAGCAGGCTTTCTTTGGCAAAGGCAAGAGCGTGTCATTTGATTTCCTTATACACAAGGCAGCACAGTGTAGCTGGAACATTGGCTAACTCGAAGGCTTTTTCAAGGTCTAAAAAAATAAGGATTTCAGGTTTGTCATTGATTTGATCCAGGAGGGAGGTAAGGACATTCTGTGATCCCAACACCTTTTCTGTAAGCAAACATATTTTAGTGTAGTGGATTGGCTTTCCATTCAATTCGATTAATGGCTATTCTTTCTGCTGTTTTGGCCAGACAGCTTGTTAATGAGATGGGTCTTGTATTTCTGATCTTTAGGTTTTGGAATGGGAACTATAATTGCAGTTCCAAGAGTGGTCTAGTTCTTGTCGCCCTACTCTGTTGATGAGATTCAAGAAGGCTTCTTCACCCTTTTCTCCTAGCTTCGGTAGCATGTTGCAAGTGATTTTGTCCTCGCCTGGAACTATATTTTTAGTTTTCTTTGTAGCGCTCCTGAATTCTTTCAGATTGAAAGGTTGGTCTAGTTCGTCAGGTAAGGTAAGCATCATCTATTTTTTCCCATCTTGCTGCTGGAAGTCTTTGATGGTGAGTCAGAGTTATTGAGGAAGTTGAGTGGAACTGCCTCTTAAAGCCAATACATTTGCTAACCTTTGTGCTTCTTGCTCTGGAGTAACATGATGCGGCAGAGCAGGCGGCGATTTTCCTTTGGCCTTGTTGATCTGCCTCCAGATGTCGCCCAAGGATGTATGCTGATTTAGCTTGGTACACCACTCGAGCCATTTTCCTTCCCTGATTTTTTCTGTTTCTTCGTGCACATGATCTCTGACAGCTCTAATTAGTCCTAGATTAGCTTCGATTCTATCTCTTCTGAAATTCTTTCGTACACAATTTAGTCTGCTATGTAGTTTGATATTTTAACAGGAATACCAATGGTCCTTATGTTGTTGGGTAATTGTTTTCCTGTTGGGGATGGCGTGATTTGCTGCTCTATGTATTGCATTTACTATTTTTTTTTCCATTTCTTCAGTGTTGTCAGGAGGAGTGTAGTTTTGGTGCCAAGTTTAGAGAGATTCCTGTAACTTTATCCAATCTGCATTGAAAAAGTCCCATCAGGGTTCGAGAGCTGGAATCCAACGACAGCAGCTCCATTAGATGCACATTCCACCACGACTACAATGATTAGAAAAGCCGTTGAGGAATGGGACTCACTAGTGACCATTCTGCATCTACATCTGCCACCAAGATAATGTTATTAAAACTAGACTAAAACCACTAAAACAGAAGCGAAAAATAAACTGGGAAAACGGAGGAACCCCCACCTCCATTTAAAACTTTGACTCAAATATCGCAGTAACAAGGTTATTGCGAATAACCGAATTCAATTACGGACTCACCATAGCCCGTGCTACATGAACACTTCGTTCTGAGTAGCTAAATTTAAAAACAACCAAAACAGAGGCACAGAGCTTTTAACTGCGCTTGGTCTTGACTTTATATGGTTGACTGTTACTCTGTGTTCTGTTCGACAGAAAACTGAGTATCCAGCGTCCTATTTTACCGGTTATTCCCATTCATCTAATTTTGTGTGTTCAGGTAAGGAGCTATCACTCCATGGTCACATTTATCGAATGCCTTTGCGATGTCCGATTATACATCTGCATTCTGTTTTTCTTCTAATGCCTCAGTGACTGTCGTTGTGGTCAAGTAGCTGTGACAGGCACGATATTCCCGCTCTAAATCCATGTTTGCCTTAGTTTTGAATATCATTTCTCTCCTTGAAACTGGTGACATGACTAATCTCTCAAATACTTTTATTATGTGGGACGTTAGTGCAACTCGTCTATAATTCTTGGCAAATGCTTATCTCTCTTCTTTTCCTTTCCCCATTTTCTTTCTTCCTACCTTCCCCAATCATTACCATCCCTTAATCACGAACAAATTTAAACTTTTATTAGAGGAAAATGTAAATGCGATGGATAAATGCTTCCAGCATCTGTCAATCTGTCGATCATTAGAGAGGGGTATCTACGATGACCGCACAACCCATAAACTTCTCATATGTTTTTTGTTCCTATTTTTTACATAAACCTCTACTTCGTTGTGAAGCGGCGACGTTTTGGTCCGGCCTGGACCAGTAAAAGCTGAGACAGGTTCAGCTGTCTCAGCTGTCAACTGAGATAAATATAAATAAATAAATGATTCACAACATGGAATTACAAATGGTCGTTCATTCTTAACAAACATGCTATAATTTTATTCCAGTATAGTTGAGGCAGTCGATAATCGTAGGGTTTGTGATGTTGTGTACCTTGACTTTAGCAAAACTTTTGATACAGTGCCACATGAAAGATTGATTATAAAGAGGCTCACGGTATTAGGGATGCAATATTAAGTTGGAATAATCACTTCAAGACGATGTAAATATGGTTTTGTAATGGTCAAAAGATTGGTACTGTATCAAAAGGTTTTCTAAAGTCAAGGTACACAACATTATAAACCTTTCCACAAAATATAAGAAGGACATTTTTCACAGTTTACAGTTTAGTCTGTCAAAATAACACAAAAAATAATTTTCCAGTTTGTTCATATTTCTTCAGAGATCAGAGTTCTACGTTCTAATATCGTTATACGTCGGTAAATATAGTATGGTCCTCATCGTTACTGTAAGTACTACCAAAACTGGAGGATGGGCTGGTATATTATACTTGTGTTATTATCAGTGCAGATCGCATCACAAATGCTTTCACGACGTAAGAAAATAGCTGGAATCTTTTACAATCTAAGAAGTTATAGATTAAATAAACATCAATATATTAAACTTCCCAGACATATATTAAACTTGCGTTATTTTCATTGCAGATCGCATCCGAAATGCCAGCCAGGAGGGAAGCTACCCACTACGCCTACTTGGACCTGCCAGATAGCGTGAAACTCAGCATGAAGAAACTGCAAGATTCTCTCTGGAGCGAAGCCAAGGAGCTCAAACATGTTGCACCAGACCCAGACCACGGGCACACCAGCCTCGGCTACTTCCCGCCAAACACACACCGAAACTACGACGTTGGTACAACGTTCGAACAAGTTTTAACACCTCCTAACCAGTTATAACAACCAATATAGCAAGTTGTAATGACATTTTAATACGTCATAAACACGTTAAGCCAAGATGTAACAACTTTATTACAAGTTGTAACAAGCGGAAAATAGAGACAGTTTCGGTTTGTGTTTCCAGGGTTCATATTAGACAGAGGTAAAGAGTTGGGAAAGTGTAGGTTAATAAGTAGTGAAGATGAGAGTTTGGAGAATTGGTCACTGGGAAGTTTACAGTCATTCGAGGATCAATAGATTGTGTTATCCAAACTAAGCTGCTTGTTTATTAGCTTGTGGTGAAAGAAGCTACGTTAGGTTCTTGAATTTTAATATATTGTATATAATGAACTCACAAAAGTGTGATTTATCTGTGCTAAAATATAGTGGGAATCCAATGGGATTGAACTCGCGAACCTTGATTCGTACTACCAGTTGAACTATGACTAAAGAAATATCTCGAATATAGTTACTTGAAGTTTGGAAGGTACCAACATTAGCGACAGTATACATGTATCAGTACAACTATGAATATTTGTTTTTAAAATTAAATATTTTTTTCTGAATATGCATATACACATAGCAGGTTAAATATTAAATTATAAAATTCTTATTTTGTAATTTCAGAAAGATGGAGCGAGGTAGATAAGCGTAAGCTGACAGATCAGAATGTTGCTGTCAACATTCATCAACTGATTGCGAAGTTCATGACAAGTACAACAACCTCGTACCTACTAAATTGATCCATAAATGCAAACTAAACCGCCATAATTGAGGAGAGTAAGTAAGTAATTATCAAAAAAAGGCACCAAACCGGGAAGGCTATGTAGCACCAACAAAGGCGCAGAATAATCAGAGAGCGCTAAATATCACCAAGAATGCCAATACGAGAACAAAAACGCATAAGGCGAACGATATCAAAAGTATCAGTCACCAAGAATTCTATTGAGGGACAGATGACCGCGAGGGGCGGTCGGAAAGCAAGACACACGCTCGTCCTGGAAGTCAGGACATTCAAGAAGGACATGCACGACCGTAAGAGGGACAATGCAATTAGGAAAATAAGGAGCAGGGTGGAGCTCCATCAAGTGAACATGGGTTAAGCGAGTATGGCCAATACACAACCTTGCCAGAGCCGTTCCCCATCGCCGGTTACAGTGGAAGGAGGACGGCCACGAGGAAACACAACACTTAAGAGTACGTAGTTTGTTACCAGTAACAGACGACCATGAAGCCTGCCAACGGGTAAGGATGGAAGAATAGTTAACCGGGTAAAAGTCGGAATATGGAATACCTTTATGAGAGATGGGACAAGAGCAGACAGCTTCTTTGGCAGCAGCATCCGCACGCTCATTTAAAGACACACCAATATGGCTGGGAACCAAACAAAACTCAACCGACTTAAATTTACTGTGAACAAGAAACAGCCAATACTGTATCTCGACAACTACTGGATGAACCGAATTACAGGACCCAAGAGCCACGAGGGCACTACGAGAGTCAAGAACAACTACAAAGGAAGACAGACAACAAGAAAGCAGACGGAATAAAAGAAAGAAAGAGCATATGGAATAGCATAAAGCTCCGCTGTGAAGATGCTAGTCTCCGGAGGTAAGCAACACATATAAGTGCGATGAGGAAAAACAACAGAGTAACCAACACCTTCCGCAGAATTAGACCCATCGGTGAAGAAAGAAATGGAGCGGGAGTGAGAAGAAAAGTGCTCAAGGAAAAGGCGTTTTAGAACCATAGGAGGGGTAAAAGGTTCAGTGATGCGGCCCCCCTCCCTGCTCAGCTCGTTGATGCCGTGAGGAGGGCTTAGTGAGCGGCTGCAGGAGTGTGATGCTCCTTGGACAGTCCTCTGTCCCTTTGTAGCCTTGTGCTCCTGCTGCCGTCCACTCCAATTATGCTGAGCTAATTTTTCTTCTATTTAGTTTTTCTCCCCCCCTCTTCTCCTATCTGCTTGCCGTTTCCTGCCGACCTTTTGCTTGTTTTGGTTATTCCTTTGGACTTCTATTTTGACGCCTGGGTGCTTGAGGAGGCATACTCTTGCACCTGTAGAACTGTATTACCCAACGTCGAGAGCGAGGGGAACCTTTTATTGTCAATACCCATTTCGTCATTAAACCCGATCTCGACGGACTGTCGGTTCTTAAGGTGGCGTTTGTGGGGCGTATACTCACGACGCACCCCTAGGAGGTCCTGGCATGATCGGCGATAGCTTCCCGTTGGGTGTCCTTCCTCTAATTGTGGGTCCATGGTGGGTGTGGGGGCACATTCGTGAATGAATGTTTATCGTTCGTACCTATGTTGTGTTCTGTTCTTCCTTTACTTTCTCATGCTTGTGGGGTGGGCGACCAAGCCCCCGAGTCGGTCCGTGTTAGAAGACCGGGCTCTGTAGCCTCTGCTGCATTGGGCCCTGACCTTGCTCCTCCTTTGGCCTCTCTGACCACTCCCTTCGGCTCCCCTCCCTCCTCTGTGGTTGGGTCGAGCCCCAAGCCCCCAGTGGTGACTACCTTTTCCCCTGGCGCGACTCCATCTCTCGTTGTCACTACTGCGCCTTTTAACCCCTCTCTCTCTCTGGGGGTTCTCAACGCCGTCCTCGTCACGGCCGCCCTCGCTCGATTCTTTCCCTTTCTGATACCTATCAAGCCTTGTTTGGTCCCTCTTCATGGGCCAAATATTTTGATCTCCCTCTTGATTCTGCGCCTCCTGACGATTTCTCCCTCCATCGACATCTCATTGATTCCGTGGATGCCTCTGTTACCTTCAACCCCACTCGTCTCGGTACACATGTCGTTGCTGCTCCTTCTCGGGATGCAGCTTCCCGCTTGGCTGCCTTGTCCTGCCTTGGCGAGACCCCTGTTCGGGTATCAAAGAACGCTCAGTTGAACACCAGTGTTGGCACTATTCTCCTCCCGCCCCATGTTGCGACCGGTGTTCAGGATCTGCGAGACTGCCACGACGATATTCGACATATCCTTGATGCCCAGGGCCATTCTACTCTCCAGGTGGACACGTTTACTCGTCCCCCCTCGTGGTAGTCGTCGTCAACCCCTTCGGGTTGAGAAGATTACCTTTGATGGTAGGACCCTTCCATCCTCTGTCATTCTTGCTGGTGCCAGGTGCTCTGTCCAGGAGTACATTCCTTCTCCTAGGCTCTGTAACAAGTGCTGGAGGTTTGGGCATGGTGCCCTCCACTGCTCTGGGACTGTCTCTCTGTCCTTGGTGTGGAGGCGAAGGTCACTCTAAGTTGGAGTGTACTTCTCCCCGGGCTCGTTGCCTCAACTGTGGTGAGGCCCATCCTACCTTCTCCCATGCATGTGTCCATTACAAGCTTGAGGCAGCCGTCCTCAGCTTGAAGCATCGGGAGCGTTCATCTTTTCCTGAGGCGAGGCGCCAAGTTCGCCGGCTCCTGCCTCATGCTAATATCTCTTATGCTCGCATGTTGCGTTCTTCCTCTCCTCGTCCTTCCCACCTTCCTCAGACTCGCAACCGTTTCCGGGCCTTGGACCCTGATACCCCCACTGCCCCCTCCTCTATTCCTTTGAGTTCTGTCCCGAAGGATCCACCTCCTGGTCCTCTGTCTCGGGTTCCCCTTCTTTATACCCGGTCTATCTTGTCTCCTGTGTCTTCTTCCTCGTCTCCCTCCGTTCCTCCTTCCCCTCCGTCTCTTGACTCTCCCCGCCGCCTGTCGGTGCGGGCTGATGTCCATCGCTCGACAAACAGCCGTCGTGTGTGCTCTCGTTCGGCTTCTCCTGTTGAGACACTGGAATCCGTTGCCCAGTACGCAGTTGCTGGGACACCGGTCTCTTCGTCAGAAGCGTCTAAGTCAGTCAGAAGCCTCTAAGTCAGAAGCGTATGCCTGGCTCCTCTCCTTCCTCCTCCCCGCCGGGTAAGAAGGTTTCGCTTTCTTCCTCGGCCCCTCTTTCTGCCACTATCGCCCCTTCCTTTCCCATTTCGGTGGTTGCGCCCCATGTTCCTGCTATGGAGGTTTCTTTGGCCCCCGCTTCCCCCTCGGTGGGTGCCCATACCGAGGTGCGCTCCCCTCTTTCTACTCCACCTCTTCCTACTGCTGTCCTTGACTGCTGCTCTCCGTTGTCTCCTCCTCTTCCGGACCCCACCCGCCCACCGCTTTTCTGTTCTCCCGCTTCCTTCCCTCCGTCTTTGCTCAGTTTACCCATGCCCCCTAACCCTGACTTTGCTGACTCTGATCCCGACCCAAATATTTTTCAACGTGCTATGTTGCTCTTTCGCCTTGGTTTCTTCCTTGTTCTCTGTTGTTGTCCTTTCTCTTCTCGTCGTTGTCTATTCTTCAATGGAACGTTCGAGGTCATTACGCCAATTTCCTCGAACTCCAACTTCTGATTTCGCGGTTTTCGCCCCTTTGAGTCTCCAGGAGCCGATGCTTCGTGCTCCTCTGGGTTGTTTTCGTGGTGATTCCTTTCTCTCCCCCCCCCCCCCAGCTGTTACTGGGGCTCCTAATTCTTCTGCTTTCTTGATTCGCTCGGATGTCCCCCTTTGTCCCCTTACTTTTTCCTTCGCCTGTCCATTGTTCTACTGCTCGTATCTTTGTGGGGAAATGGTACACAGTTTGTTCCATTTATCTCCCCCCCCCCCCCCCCGAGTGTCCCGCTTTCTCTTCCTGATCTGAAACACCTCCTGGACTCCTTACCAGAGCCTGTGCTTTTGCTGGGTGATTTCAATTGTTGTCATTCTCTTTGAGGTGACGTTTTGACGAATACCCGAGGTCGCCTTCTTGAGCCGTTTCTCCTCTCTTCTTCCCTGTCTCTTCTGAATTCTGGTGAGCCCACTCATTTGGACTCTCGGACTCGCACCCTTTCCTGTCTTGATCTTTTTCTTTGCTCTTCTTCTCTTTACTTAGATTTCACGTGGCAGGTTCTTGATGACCTCCATGGCAGTGACCATTTCCCCATCCTTATTTCCTTTTTCACTTTTCGTCCTTCCCTAGGTGGCAGTTTGCTAAAGTGGACTGAAACCTATTTACCCTCAGTGCTGGTCTTTCTGACCTCTCCCTTCTGCCTCTCCCTCACGCTCTCCTCCTTTTTCATGACACTGTCTTCAACGCTGCACTCCACTCTATTCCTCGCTCTTCCTCTCGGGGTCCGCGGAAGTGCGTTCCCTGGTGGAATGCAGACTGTGCTCGGGCTGTCCGCTGTAAGCCTGGAAGAGGCACCGCCGTCGGCAGACGGCCGATTCTTTTCTTTTCTTTCGAAGAGCGAGTGTAGTGGCCCGTAGGGCCATCCGTTCGGCTAAACGTGAATGTTGGGCATCTTATGTCTCCACATTTACGTTCGAAACTCCCCTGCCACAGATCTGGAAGCGTATCCGCAAGATAGCGGGTAAGTTCGTTCCCGATGTTTCACCGGTCCTTCATCTCCCTGGTACTCTTGTGGCGGACCCGTTGCAGGTTGCTACCGAACTGGGTTCCCACTTTTCTTCTGTTAGCTCTGGTCTCCATCTTCCCCAATCTTTCCTTCTTCATAAACCTGTCCCCGAGTCTCGTCCTTTCGATTTCTGCACTCGTCTTCGACTTCCTATAACGATCCCTTCTCTCTCTCTGAACTTTGTTCTGGCCTGGCCCTCTGCGGATCTACGGCGGCGGGCTCCGATGGTATTCATTATGAGATGCTTCGCCATCTCCCACCGTGCACGACTCGGTATTTACTGAGTCTGTATAATCGGATCTGGGAGTCGTCGTCAGTCCCTGAGGACTGGCTCGATGCCGTTGTCCTTCCTGTTCGTAAACCGGGGTCTCTGGGAACTTCCCCTAAGGACTTTCGCCCTATTGCCCTCACAAGTTGTGTTTGCAAGCTCTTTGAACGTATGGTTAACGTTCGTCTGATGTGGTTCCTGGAACACCATCACCTCCTCTCCCCTTCTCAATTTGGTTTCCGTAGGAGCCGCAGCACGACAGATGTCCTTGTGAACTTGGAGGTCTATATTCGTACTGCGTTTGCTGCGAAAACCGCCGTTGTTGCCCTCCTTTTTGACCTGGAAAAGGCTTACGACACCACTTGGCGATATCATGTTCTATCCCGGCTTCATTCTTATGGCCTTCGTGGTCATCTCCCTCTCTTTCTTCGCAGCTTCCTCTCTCATCATTCCTTTAGGGTGCGGCTTGGTACCGCTCACTCTGCCTCTTTTCAGCAATATGAAGGTGTGCCCCAGGGTAGTGTTCTGAGCACTACTAATTTCCCCAACCACTTGGGCTGGACGGTAGAGCGACGGTCTCGCTTCATGCAGGTCGGCGTTCAATCCCCGACCTTCCAGATGGTTGGGCCAACATTCCTTCCCCCCCCCCCCCGGCCCATCCCTAATCCTTATCCTGACCTCTTCCCAGTGCTATATAGTCGTAATGGCTTGGCGCTCTATCCTGATAGTTCCCTTCCCTACTAATTTTTTTTGGATGCCCTCAATGGTCTTCTTTCCTCTCTTCCTTCAGGCGTCTTCACCGCTCTCTATGTCGATGATCTTACCCTATGCTGTCAGGGTGATGATTCGCCTCTACTTCAACGCCGGCTTCAACTTGTGATTGATGCCGTGTCGTCTTGAGCCACCGATCATGGCTTCAAGTTCTCTACTTCCAAGACTTGTGCCATGTCTTTTACTCGGAAACGGGTCGTTCTTCGTCCCTCTTCGATGTCACTTTATGGTCATCTCCTTGAGTACAAAGATTCCACGAATCTTTTGGGGTTATTCTTTGACACTCGATTGTCTTGGTCTCCCCATAGGTCTTATCTCTGTATTGAGTACTCTAAGGCCCTTACCCTCCTTCGGGTAGTGTCCCATACTTCTTGGGGAGCGTATGATAATGAATGATAATGAATACCATCGGAGCCCGCAGCCGTAGAACCACAGAGGGCCAGGGCAGAACGAAGTTCAGAGAGAGAGAAGGGATCGTTATTAGGAAGTCGAAGACGAATGCAGAAATCTAAAGGACGAGACTCAAGGACAGGTTTACGAAGAAGGAAAGATTGGGAAAGATGAAGACCAGAGCTAAGAGAAGAAAAGTGGGAACCCAGTTCGTTAGCGACCTGCAATGGGTCCGCCACAAGAGTAGCATGGAGGTTGAAATATCGGGAACGATCTTTCCCACTATCTTGCGGATACGCTTCCAGATCTGTGGCAGAGGAGTTTTGGACGTAATGCGCTAAAACCTTAGAAAGAATTTTATAATCAACATTTAAGAGCGTAATAGGCCTCCAACTGGAAAACAACTGCAAATCGCCCGGCTTCGGGAGTAGCCGCACGATCCCGTCACAAAAGGAATCAGGCAGAGCACCCAAACGCAAACACGCCTGCACCACTTCCAAAAGCACCCCCCCCAACACATCCCAAAAGGTAAGGTAGAACTCAATGGGAAGGCCATCCGCACCCGGCACTCTCCCAGAACGAAACGACCGAACCACCTCCAGGAGCTCCACCGTGGAAACATCCTGCACCAACCGGTCACACTCCGAGCGCGACAAACCGGAGAAGCACCTGTCCAAAAGGGAACCCACGAGCACACTATCACCATGCACCTCCCCATAGAGTGCCTCCAACTCCCGCCGCGCGGTAAGCAGAACACCCTCTGTGCTAGAAAGCACAGACCCATCAGGCCGCCGAAGGCCCTTGAGAAGAACGGAACCCCTAGCAGCCTTCTCCCTCCCTAAAAGAAAGGGAGAGAGCCTCACCCCATCCACCCGCTCAGCTACACGAGCACGCACGCGAACACCGTCAGCCAACACCGCACGCAAATCACAAATACGCTCCTTACACTCAGCAATCTCACTAAAGCAGTCAACCCCAGCATTCAACTGCACATATAAAGAAGACAAACGCGCCTGAAGTAACCGCAGCAGACCAAACCTCCCGGCAGCCTCCCGCTTAGCAACAATCCCAAAAAACCTCCGACACTCCACCTTACACCACTCCCACCAAACGAACAAAGAGGAGAAATCAGCCTTCCGGGCAACGATGCCAACCCACCAGGCCCGAAACTGCGCACAAATACGTGGACAACGCAATAACCGACAATTGAGTTTCCACCACCCAGGCCCCACCCGCACCTGACTCCGGACACCAACCCGGACAACCACCATACAATGATCCGAGAAAGCCACCGGGACCGTGCGAAAATCAAAAACCGAACACTCCCCACCAGAAACATAGAACCTATCCAACCTAGAACTCGCCCCACGCGCAGCGAAGGTATACTCCAACGAGCCGCCACACAAAACAGCCGCATCGCGAAACCCGCACGCACGCAAAACCTCAATTAAAGCGGCCGAAACATTCCGAGGGTGAGCACTAGAGCAATCCCTCACACACGTAACACAATTAAAATCCACCCCAAAGATCAAATCCCGCGTATCATGCCGCAGGTATGGCAAAAGCCCCTCCCGAAAAAACAGCTCCCGGTCCTGACGATGCGCCACCCCAGAAGGGGCGTACACTGTCAAGAACGGAATCACAACCCCCAAATACTCAGCCCAAACAAACAAGACCCGCCCTTCTTCATCCATTTCCGTGTGAAGCACGGAAATGGATGCCCTCCGCGAAAACAACATCAGCGTTCCCCCAAAGGACGTCCTCGGCGGGTTCAACACAACATGATACTCAGCACACAACCCCTGCAACACAGACACATCCCGAACATTGTGCTCTTGGATCAGAGCCACATCCACCCGCTGCTCCCGAAGCACATCCACAAGGCCCAATTGGACCGCCAAAAACACTGACCAGTGATGGTTACACCCTAGCTGTTCAATTGCTCAAAACCAACTACGATAACAAGGAGAGAACTATTACTGTCTTAGTTAAAAAATTTCTAGATTTACCATCTGCTAATAATTCTACAGATTCTCTCCAAACTTTCAGGCTAGATTTAGAATCTTTACTCAAGGCCTTAAGCCTTAAAGTCCAAATTCAGACAGCTGAATGGATGACCAAAGTAGTTGTTAGGCGAAAATTGCCAAGAGAAACCTTAGATAAATTGTGTACTATGTACAATAAAACCTTTCTGACCTTGAAAGAAATTACAGAAGGTACATACCTTAGTCGAAAGACAAAGAGCCAACCAAGATGGGAAAAGTGTTTCAAATTTCCCTGCTAACTCCCATCGTAACTCAGCTCATATTGACACTTCAGTCAAACCAAAAACGACTTTAAATAAGTCTAATAAATTTAAACCTAGGACTGCTCCATCCACTGGAAAGGGGAGTGGTAATGTAGGTACTTATTCAGTATCTCCTTCTGGTGTAACCAATGACTTGTCTACTAAAGGGACAAAGTCAACCAGAGATATAAGGTGTCTGTTCTGTAGTCAAGAACATGCCACCTACCAATGCAACGTTTATCCTAACTTTAATACCAGGATTAAACGGTTACAAGAAATACACAGGTGCACCAAGTGCATGGGCTCTCATGATCCCAATAAACGTGTAGTGCAACTACGTTCATGCAGTAGATGCAACAAAGGTGTACATCACTATGCCTTATGCAGAAAAACTTCTACCCAATCTATGACAACTGGGGAGAATTCCACGAATTCTACCACAGTACAATATTGCAAAGTACATCAAGAAATAAATGTACTTGCTACTGAGTCAGGCAATAATACTACTCTGCCTACAGCTCAACTTAGATTAATTAACAGGAAATCTAGAGTTAACACTAGAGGTCTTTTTGATCAAGGATCACAGAAAACCTTCATCACACAACAATTAGTCAAGCAGTTAAAATTAAAACCTGCCAAAAGTGTGAGATTGAATATTTCTGGTTTCTTGACTAATAGTGGACCTCGTGAATACCAAGTAGTTAAGGTATTAGTGAGACTTGGATCTTCCACTAGTCCAATACAAGCGGTAGTAGTAGACAAACTTCCTACAGACCTGCAGGTCACAGGATTAGCTCGCACTGCGAAATATCTTAAACGAAACCGCATGAGGCTAGCAGATTACAAAATAAATTCTGACTGCCTCACTGATGTTGGAATACTTATAGGCACTGACCATTATTATCAATTTATAACGGGATGCACCAGACAACACGGAATGAATTTGTTGTCGTCTGCTGGAGGCAAGTTGCTTACTGGACCGGTGCTTTTCCAACAAAATCCAGCGTCAAACAACCAACAATCTAACAATATAATAGTGGCGTGACTAGGCTTGGAACAGTCACCCCTACATTTCAGAGAAATATCTGAAGATATTGAGTCGGATCCACCTGTACATCGTCTGTGGGATTTAGACACTTTAGGTATTATCCCTGAACAACCAAGCCCTGATGATATGTGGACTTACCAGCAATATCTGGATACAGTTGTCTATAAAGATAAACAATACTGGGTGAGACTACCATGGAAGTTGAATCATCCACAACTTCCAGTTAATTATTTCATGGCAGCCTCACAATTACAGTCTCAATTAACACGACTGAAGAAACAGCCAGACAAACTGAACATGTATCATCAACTATTCCAACAATAACTCAACAGTAAATTTATCGAGGTTGTTGATAATGATGACCGGAAAATAGGTCACTATTTACCCCATCACGCTGTGGTGAAAGATTCATTGACGACACCAATACGTATTGTCTTCAACTGTAGTGCTAAAGTGAAGCCAAGCAGTGTGTCTTTGAATGAATGTCTCCAAACGGGACCTAGCCTAACACAGAAGCTACATGATGTGCTATTACGATTCCGTACTGGTATTTTTGCTTATACTGCTGATATCAGTAAAGCTTTCCTTAGAGTAGGTTTACAGGAAGAGGATCGTAATTACACCAAATTTCTCTGGATTAAGGACCCACTGAATCCTAACATATCGTTTTGCCTCAGTGCTATTTGGAGCGACGTCCTCCCCGTTTCTACTGCAAGCAACATTAGATACACATTTGAGGAAGTCGAATAGCCCTTATAAGGCAGAAATCAGTGACAACTTGTATGTCGATAATTTCCAGGGAACTACAAATAATCGATCCAATTTGGTCGAAATCTACCATGAGGCTAACCGTGAGTTATTAGGAGCCAATATGCCACTACAATCATGGGCCTCAAATAATAAATCATTAAACCAGATAATCGAGAAAGAGTTTCCAGGTTATCAGGTACCTAATCAATTAAAGGTTCTGGGTGTGGAATGGAACACAAGTACTGACGCGATGAATGTCAAGTCAGTACAAACCGATAATTCATCCCTTACCATGAGAAAATTACTCTCGTATGTCAGTCAACCATTTGACCCTTTAGGCTTACTTAGTCCTATATTAATAAGGGGCAAACTCCTAATGCAGGAATGCTGGCAGAAACATATGGGATGGGATGATCCGTTACCAAGTGAGTTACAAGCTATATGGCAGATACTCACAACAGATTTCAATCAGTTAGGTGTTTTGAAATTTCCTCGTAATGCTTCAGGACCAAACTTACCCACAAATTTGCACGTTTTTTGCGATGCCTCTGGCAAAGCGTATGGCGCTGTAGCCTACTTAGTTAATAGTGTACAATCAATTTTGCTCACATCTAAAGCAAGAGTTGCTCCCATTAAGAAGAGATCTTTACCTCAAATGGAGTTAACTGCATTGCTGGTGGGAGTAAGATTGGCTCATTGCCTGACCGAGACACTCAATAATATCCACTTTGGTGAGATTGTCGTGTGGTCAGACAATGAGGCAGTCTTGCAATGGGTAAAAAACAACAACAATAAAACTCCCTACGTCAGTAATCGTTGTCGGAAAATCCGACACCATTTAATAATATCATACAGACAGATAAGAGCTGTGTTGTATAAACAAGTTACCCATAGAAAACGTAACTTGTAGTGGAATTACCGTCTATAGAAAACGGGATATCATCACCACATACTATTATAATTCACCAGCTATTCTGCTGGGAATTGTTCTTAAATACATTAGTCTTTGGACTTTACCATCATAAAAACATCTTATATAAATTAACTTAATTATCAATATTAAAGTAGAGTAAATGTGACCCTTCTATCACTTTCTGAAATCTGGACAAAGTAGGCCAGGCGTCAGTGGGGAAGGAGGGCAGCCATTGTTATACGAGACCAGAGGCTCACACGGGAGCAAATTCGGCTCCTGTTAATTTTACTTGGACGTAGTGTTATGGATACCAAAGGTGTACCATCTGTCAACACGCTGTCAACAAATCAAGTTAAGTGTTCTTTCCGAAACCCATTATTTATCATTAGTGGCCATTAATGTCATTATATAGGGTGACCCGGTTAGATCACATGGAAGCCTCAAACTAAAGGTAATTAAGCCAGGTCTTCATGTTCCATGTACTGTTTTCTCTGATATACTTGTCATATATAGGTATCTGGCTTCACAGCTAGCGCACTTTTGACAGGTCAAGACGAGGATGCAAGATTTTGTGCACCAGTTACTGGGTGATATGGAAGCTACCTCAAAGAGGATAATTTGGTGTCTACACCCTAGTTATACCTGGTGGACTAGCCTGCTGTACTATAAGATAAGGAACCTCTTCAATGTATGTAGTTAATTCTGTAGTTTGATTGGCTGCATATATATTAATTTAATAACCCCCCCTATGTGTAGAGGATCGATTTGTGAGATTGAGATTATTGCAGAAATACAGTCCACTTAACATTATACAAATTGCTATCGAAGTATATAAATTAACGTAAATATAAATTCATATAAATTAAATAAATATAAATCTCACAGGTCGGTTCCCACATTATTTGGTCATCTTCGAACCGGATGACGGATTATTTGATCCTTTGAACCCACATTTGGTCATCTTAGTACCGGATGAACCAGTTAACCAGTGGATTCATTAAATATACTAGTGCAGTGTTATTTAAACAAAGGCCAGCAGTCAAGACGGCAGCCTAGCCTCGAGGGAGCTCAGGAGCCTCCCTCAGCCCAGTTCAGCTTCGTCAGCGGTTTCATGCACACCCACAGATATTTGGTGGCGTGTTATTTCGTGAAATGACAGCGCTAATATTGAAGCCAGCCTAATTAGTGACTGTGTCTTCGCGAGATTGTTCACGGATTTCGTGGTGTTACATTTCGCGAGAGATTATCTACGAATTTTGTGGACTTTATTTCGCGAGGTCACTAATAATATTTAATACTTCTAGATAATATTAGAAATTTCATAGAGGCTAATTAAGAGGCTATTATCAATAATTGTGTATATTATTTCTCCAAAATAGAGAATTATTTAATATATATTGCACTAGTGATCACAGTATAATATTTACTAATTGCCAACCCACAACAGGGTAGGATATTAACACTGACTAGTTGAACTATTATCGTTCATCCTAGTCCCATTATTACCATAGTCAGTTGAACTATATTGATCAACCTAACACCATTAATGAATGGTCCAGACCCTATTTTGGGTGTAATTTTTATCAACTCGAGTTGAGTTGTATATATAATTTACTTATGATCATTACACCTTTGAGTGATTAATTAGTGTCTCTACCATCCTAGGGTGATATAGAAGAGCTAACCTAAAGGTACTTCCAGTGACACTGGTTTATCACTCAAATCATTAGTGTGTATGATTATATATATATAATGTGTATTAATTTTAAGTGCTAACCTCTAGTAGAGGTAGGATTATTGCCTAGTGAGTGCAGAATTTACCCTAGGCTACCATTAGAGCTTGTTCAGTATTATGAGCAGCCCAAGTACAAGTCCCACAAGGCTTCACCAACTAGCCAGTATGGATAATGCAGGGAGAATGAAAAGAACCCTTGCAGGTCTTAAAGGCCACTTAACAAGACAGATCAAGAAATGTGAAGATTTGTCACAACAATCAACAGTTGATTATGCTGACCTGGAAAGCTATTATCAAGCAGCTGCAGGTAAATTTGAGCAAATCAAATGTCAAATAGCAACATATGTGGCTGAACTTGCCAACACCAATTTATCAGAAACAGAAATAGACGACATTATGGTTGATCTTGCGAATTATGAAGATCACACTCAGGCCACGTTACAGCCTTATGTCAAATTAATTGCCCAGAACAAGGCAACAGCAACAACAACAACAGTTGCATCTAATACGAGTCAAGCAGAAGCTCGACTCCCTCCAATTAATTTACCCGCTTTCTCAGGAAAAGATGAGGAAGATTGGGATGAATTTTGGAACAAATTCGTTGACCTTGTAGACTCAAAACAATCTTTACCAAAGAGTAGTAAATTCTCTTATTTGCAAGGCCAATTATCAGGTGAGGCTAAAACAGTAGTATCCCATCTGAGATTAACTAATGACGGCTATGATCTGGCAGTAAAACTCCTCAAGGATAATTATGCTGATCCAGAAGTAAGAACATCACATTTAGTTCATGAGCTGTTGCATTTACCCCCACCGGAGGCTTCAGCTGATTCACTCCAAGTCTTCAAGCTGGAGGTAGAATCATTGATCAATGCCCTCAGCCTGACAGCAGATACAAACGGGGCTGAGTGGGTCTTGAAAATAATTGTCCAGGAGAAAATACCTAGGGACATATTGAGACAAATGAGTGCTCATTACAATAAAAGCATCTTATCCATGAATGAAATATCTGAAGGTTTAAAGTCAGTAGTTCATCAATTACGAACACATGACAAATTAAAACCACCAAGTAAACCCTCAGAAACCAATAATAGTAAACCACAGAGTACCTAAGGTACTCCAAATCAATCTAGACAATATAATTCAACACCAAAGTGGAACAGTAACAGTGTGGGCGTATATGCAGTGGGACCCTCCAAGCCTATAGTTACTGTGTCACCCAAGAACGTGACACCAAAGGGTACTGGAAACTATGGAACATGTTTGTTCTGCAATGAGAAACATTCAATGTCCCACTGCCCTAATTTTCCTGATAGTGACGCCCGTGTAGAGCGACTCGAAGATTTGCAACATTGCACGAGGTGCCTCAGGAAACATAACATCAAGGACTGTGATACCCAATTACACACCTGTAATAGGTGTAACAAAGGTCAACACCATGCAGCATTGTGCAGAGACACCAAAACAACGTCTCCAAACCCCAAGGTGGAAGATAGCATTCCCACCACAGTACAGTACTGCAAGGTGCAACCAACAAAGAGTGTCCAATCAGCAAAGTCTAAAGGTAATACGACTTTGCCTACTGCCCAAATTACCATCCTGAATAAGAGGGCCAAGGTCCATACCCGAGGGTTGTTTGACCAAGGATCCCAGAGAACATATATCACTAAAAGGCTGGCAGATGAACTACAATTAAGGCCTGTAGCCCAGACGTCATTCAACATCTCAGGGTTTGTAACAGATGCAGGACCTCAAGTCTACCAGGTGGTACAACCATCAGTACGCTTAGGCAGGTACGTCTGTCGAGTACAAGCCATTGTGGTGGACAAAATACCAGTAGACCTACAAGTTCAAGGTCTGCGAGCAACAGCCAAATTCCTGAGAAATAGAGGAATAAAATTGGCAGATAATATTAAGTCTGATCACCTCAACGACTTCGGTCTCCTTGTAGGGACAGACTATTGCCATCGATTCATTGGTAGCCCTACTAAATATCAGGGCATAACCATGTTAAACTCTGCAGGAGGTAAATTACTCTCAGGCCCAGTATCAAGCATGAGGAGACCTATGCCTGCAGATAAACAATACCAGTAGAAATCTAAATTTGTCAGCTGATTATATTTCTCCAGTAGCATTATACTAAGGAGATTACAGCTGACTATAGTAACAGAGGTTGATGTTAGTATCATCATTTGAAGCTGAAGATGAGTTCATGAGGCCTCAGTGGCAAATCAGTGAACAGTAGCCTAAAACAGCTACAAGTCACTGCGACCAATGTCACTGAACCCACTGCAGTCTCAGAACCATACTTTACTTTAATGATGAGCTATTCAATCTTCTGAATCAATTAACTAAATTAAACCCCAATAAATCTGATGACTGATTTGATACATTTATTATTTAATCAAGATGTATTCCATGGGCCTCAGTGTTTATATATCAGTGACCAGTTACCTGAACAAACTTCAAGTTATATCTAATGTCACTGATCTCACTGCAGTCCCTGAATCATACTTGACTGTAGTACTTGATCACATCCAGTCTTCTGGGTTAAATAATATGTAATTAGGCTTGAATATTAGCCTTTCAAGAGTTGACAGGGAAATGAAATTGCATTAGAATTCTAACCCCTGCAACTATAGTACGGGACATCCGTCCTGTACGAACAGACGCACAAATGTGTGATTACTAACTACTAACATCAAATTAATCTAATAATTCGAAGGAGGAGTATCGGTGTTCGTCTGTTCTAAATAGGACTTCGACCCGTGAGCAGCCCCCTGGGGAATTATGTCGGAAAATCCGACACCATTTAATAATAATATCATACAGACAGATAAGAGCTGTGTTGTATAAACAAGTTACCCATAGAAAACGTAACTTGTAGTGGAATTACCGTCTATAGAAAACGGGATATCATCACCACATACTATTATAATTCACCAGCTATTCTGCTGGGAATTGTTCTTAAATACATTAGTCTTTGGACTTTACCATCATAAAAACATCTTATATAAATTAACTTAATTATCAATATTAAAGTAGAGTAAATGTGACCCTTCTATCACTTTCTGAAATCTGGACAAAGTAGGCCAGGCGTCAGTGGGGAAGGAGGGCAGCCATTGTTATACGAGACCAGAGGCTCACACGGGAGCAAATTCGGCTCCTGTTAATTTTACTTGGACGTAGTGTTATGGATACCAAAGGTGTACCATCTGTCAACACGCTGTCAACAAATCAAGTTAAGTGTTCTTTCCGAAACCCATTATTTATCATTAGTGGCCATTAATGTCATTATATAGGGTGACCCGGTTAGATCACATGGAAGCCTCAAACTAAAGGTAATTAAGCCAGGTCTTCATGTTCCATGTACTGTTTTCTCTGATATACTTGTCATATATAGGTATCTGGCTTCACAGCTAGCGCACTTTTGACAGGTCAAGACGAGGATGCAAGATTTTGTGCACCAGTTACTGGGTGATATGGAAGCTACCTCAAAGAGGATAATTTGGTGTCTACACCCTAGTTATACCTGGTGGACTAGCCTGCTGTACTATAAGATAAGGAACCTCTTCAATGTATGTAGTTAATTCTGTAGTATGATTGGCTGCATATATATTAATTTATTAACCCCCCCTATGTGTAGAGGATCGATTTGTGAGATTGAGATTATTGCAGAAATACAGTCCACTTAACATTATACAAATTGCTATCGAAGTATATAAATTAACGTAAATATAAATTCATATAAATTAAATAAATATAAATCTCACAGGTCGGTTCCCACAATCGTGTTAGGGAAATTCATGAATTATCTGCTGGATATAAATTCAGACATGTTCCCACTAAGGACAATCCTGCAGATTACTTATCTCGAGGATTGACACTGAAACAACTTATCAAGTCTTCGATGTGGTTTAATGGACCTTCATGGCTTGTTGGTGGTCAGTGGCCCAAACAAAAGCCACAAGTCATAGTGACCAATATCACCACTCCCATGAAAGAACCAGAACCTCATCGAATCTTAGCTATTAATCCTCACAATTATTCCAACTTGAGTAAGTTATTAAGAGTGACAGCACATGTGTTTGACTTTCTTGCTAAGATAGGAATCCGACATAAGTTTCCCAATCCTATCCTCTACTGGATCAAACGTGCACAGCAAGAGACATATGGAAGCGTATATGAAAATCTTCCAGATAAATTAACTAAGTCTCTCGGTATCTGGTATGATGCCAACACTCATAATATATTAAGGTGTGGAGGACGTTTGCTTCATGCAAAAATTGATCTGGATACAAAGAATCCGATCCTTTTACCACGTCACCACATCATTACCAAACTTCTAGTTTTACATCACCATCAATATGGTACTTTGCATGGTGGAGTGTTAGACACTCTTACCGATCTTAGACAGAAATACTGGATCCCTCAAGGTCGTCAAACAGTCAAATCAATTATTAAATTTTGTGCGATCTGCAAAAGATACAATGCTCGAGTGTGTCCTTATCCAGGACCTCCACCACTCCCTGAAGAAAGAGTGGTTCATCTTCGTCCCTTTGAAACCACTGGTGTCGATTACACAGGAGCCTTGCTTCTCACTAGCAATCCAGATAAGATACCAGTGAAAGCTTACATTTGCCTCTTCACGTGTGCTACCACACGAGGCGTACATCTAGAAGTGACTTCGGATATGAGTGCTGAAGCCTTCATCCAAGCTTTTCGTAGATTTGCAGCTCGCAGATCCTGTCCCAAACTAATGATATCGGACAATGGTTCAAATTTTGTGGCAGGAGAAGCCTGTTTACGAGAGGTATGGAATCATCCAGAAGTGCAGTCAGTCCTGCAGAGACGACAATGCCACTGGAAATTTATTGCTCCCAGAGCCCCCTGGCAAGGTGGGTTCTACGAACGTATGATAGGAACTGTCAAGAAGTGTTTAAGGAAGACCTTACATCGACAGAAAATTTGTTACTCCGAACTCCAAGCACTTGTCGTGGAAATCGAGGCGCAAGTCAACAACCGCCCATTAACATACCTATCAGATGATTTCTCAGAGAGAACCTCTGAGTCCCTCACACTTGATACATGGAGGCCTGCTGAGCCCTCTAATACCTTTGGCAGAAGAGGACCCCGTCGACCCTTCACATGTAACCAGGAGTGACTTAGTAGGAAGTTACCAACATCTCTCAAGAGTAATTGAAAGGTGGAATGAGGTGTGGACTCGAGGGTACCTCACAGCTCTACGAGAGTACCACTACGGAGCTTCGAGTCCTTATAATAAAGTACAACTTAAACCAGGAGACCTAGTATTGGTTGACAGTGATGGACCAAGGTCAGAGTGGCCCATAGGCAAAATTGTTGCTATCCATCCAGATCACCAAGGCATCCTGAGAGTAGTAAAGGTTTTGTGCCAAGGCAACACTACCTTAAGAACCTTAGAGAAGTTGGTACCTCTCGAATTAGCAGAAAGAGTGTGTTTACCAGAACCAGCTTCACCAACAGTTTCCGAGGACAACAATTCTGATCCACCGAGCAACCGCCCCACTAGAGCTGCTGCTCAACAATGCAAGCGGAAACTACAAGCCTATTATAGCTCTGACCAGGAGCAAATAACTTCCCATCCAATTTGAGTAATCATGATGATACTGTGGTGTGATGTCAAGTAACAAATCGTTACAAGTCACAATGACCCAGAACATTCTCATCACAGTGGATTCCCAGTTACTTTAAATTGTGTGATTTAATTCTTAATTGTTGTATAGGCTATTATTAACATTATTTCGTCTAGAGTATCAGAGAGTTTACAAGACTTTAAGACTTAGTAACATAAACATTACATGTCATAGTGACACCAGTCACAGAGTTTATTGTAGGCTTTCTTAGTTATTACCTTTAGATGATTCATAATAACATGTTCCATTCAACATGAATTTCTTTGCAAGACTTAAGTTTCTTGTATGTCCTTGACAATTACGGGACATCCATTGTGTGTGTACTAACATACTAACATAATAACATATTAACATTAATACTAACTTCGGGATGGGTATGTCAGTGCTCAACATTACACTGTGACCCGAGAAATCTCCCCCCGGAGTTATGTTGGAAATTTCCAACACTTATACAATACTATTGTATTAAATAAATTAGTATTAAAATATACTAACTACTGTAGTTACTAAAAACTTACTAACAGTAATGTTCACATGAACTATTATATCTACATAGGGATACTGGAGTTCTTACGAAACCAAGCACCAGTATTGCGTCAGATTATACCTAGTTAAACACATTTATATCCAGTGTGTTAGAGAATTGAATGTGATTCTCTAAAATCATCAGTATTCCGTGTGATAATTATTTATGGATAACATAACTCCCAAATAATTCTAAATCGAGAGTTTTTAGTTACAATTGTTATCAAGTAATAATTTTACCGTCACGCGTGAATGCCATGGAGAAAACTAAAATCTTCTCCATTTCTTGTTTACTACCATAAGACGAGAAAGTAGTAATATTTTACTTCCTAGAATTACAACCCAGTCTTTATTAAAGTATTTCAGCCACAATTGCGCGAAATAATATTATTCGTGATAAATAATTTCTGTGGCGAATGCGGGGCGCGATTGGAGAGGAGGGAGAAGCCATTGTGGATCGAGACGCCATTGTGTGTGGTGCGGAAGTCTCGTGTTGCGGAATTGAGCAACAAGGTCGTGGCGTCAGAGTCTGAGACACATGACGTTGAGATTATCAGCAAGAATTACCCTGTCACTCAACACAGAAGGAGTTATTATTGTTCTACGTGATCTGCAGTGACCGGCCAACTAATAACGCGTCGATATTCAAGCCAAGCTATCAACCACGTGTACGACATTGCAGGAGTTTGAGCTTGAGACGCGATATCGGCAAGCTTCAACATAATTTGTACCCTTAGCAAAGTATATAATTCCCTTTTGATGCATCATTAGAGATTGTATATGTCGGGGCAGCTTGTCGTTATATTGAGCGACCATAACAAATCCAACGTTAGTACCATATCAAATTTATTTTCCATTTTCATGAATATAGAGATTTATGTAGCTAAGTTCAATGCTACGTAATATCCCTTAAATTACAGCTTGCATGTGAGGAGTCAACAAGCTGTTACCTAACTTCGTGTTATTCACCTCCAAGTGTTTCTACGAGGAATTCCGGAGATCACGAGGATGAGGCGTGAATGATGTCATTGAAATCGTCTTAAAGCTAAGACTTTTTTGTACTCATTTATTTACTCTAAAATTCATTATTTATACATCATTTATCTGATCGGATACTAATCATGTACACTGGAGATAATTTGTGTTTATTTGAATGATTAATTTCTGATGCTAATGATCTTTATAATTACTGGTGATAATCTTCTATAGATTTCTTTAATTTGGTCATAAGATTAGTTATTACACAATGAACTGGTGCACGAACCACATTAGTTCCTAGACGTATATGAAGTTCTAGCAATACCCCCCCAATGTAGGTGTTTGAGGCTTTGATTTTAATTAATTAACTATACAGCCCATTAATTATTTAAGTGATTATGCTTCATAATGTTTATCCATAGACACTGGTTCTTCCTTGTGTTCCTAATGATCACTTTTTATTAGGTTCCCTCTTTTCTTAAAAGTGGGTGGTCCTTTGTAATTGTTTTCATTAATTTAATTAATAAATTGAGTCAAGCCCCAGATATCCCACAGTTAGTCAGAACGTCACGCCAATGGGAATGACGACAATTGAAATCTCCCAGCAGGAGCACAGGCTCCGGAAAGGAGTCCAGTAAATGTTTCAGATCAGGAAGACAAAGCGGGACACTTGGGGGGGGGGGGAGATAAATGGAACACACAGTGTACCATTTCCCCACAAAGATACGAGCAGCAGAACAATGGAGAGGCGAAGGAAAAAGTAAGGGGACAAAGGGAACATCAGAGATAATCAAGAGAGCAGAAGAGTTAGCAGCCCCAGCAACAGCTGGGGGGGGGGGGGGAAAGTAAAAGGAATAGCCACGAAACCGACCAGGACGAGCAGCACGAATCGGCTTCTGGAGACAGACACAAAGGGGCACAAACCGCAAAATCATAAGTTGGAGTTCGAGGAAATTGGCATAATAAACTCGAACATTCCATTGAAGAATAGACATCGAGGAGAAGAGAAAGGAGGACAACAGAGAACAAGGAACAAACAAAGGCGAAAGAGCAACATAGCACGTTAAAGAATATCAGGGTCGGGATCAGGGTCAGCAAAGTCAGGGTTAGGGGGCATGGGTAAACTGAGCAAAGACGGAGGGAAGGAAGCGGGAGAACAGACCAGAGGTGGGCCCGCAGGGTCCAGAGGAGGAGACAACGGAGAGGAGCAGTCAAGGACAGCAGCAGGAGGAGGGGGAGTAGAAAGAGGGGAGTGCACCTCAGCAAGGGCAGCAACCGAGAGGAAAGCGGGGGCCAAAGAAACCTCCATAGCAGGAACAGGGTGCGCAATCACCGAAACGGGAGGGGAAGGAGCAATAGACTCAGTAGTAGGGGCCGAGGAGGAGAGCAAAGCCTTCTTACCCGCTGGGGAGGAGGAAGGAGAGGCGCCAGGCTTACGCTTCTGACTTAAAAGAGACCGGTGTCCCAGCAACTACGGACCGGGCAACGGATTCCAGCATCTCAACAGAAGCTGAACGAGAGCACACACGACGGCTGTTAGGAGAGCGATGGACATTAGCCCGCACCGACAGGCAGTGGGGAGAGTCAATAGATGGAGGAGAAGGATGGGAAGGAGGATCGGAGGGAGACGAGGAAGAAGACACAGGAGACATGACAGACCGGGTAGAAAGAAGGGGAACCCCAGACAGAGGACCAGGAAGAGGAGCCTTCGGAACAGAACTCAAAGGAACAGAGGAGAGGGCAGTGGGCGTATCAGGGTCCAAGGCCCGGAAACGGTTGAGTGAGGAAGGAGGGAAGGACGAGGAGAGGAAGAGCGCAACACGCGAGCATAACAGACGTTAGCATAAGGCAGGAGCCGGTTAACCTGGCACCTCGCCTCAAGAAAAGATAAACGCTCCTGGTGCTTCAAGGTGAGGACGACTGCCTCAAGCTTGTAATGGATACACGTACGGGAGAAGGTAGGATGGGCCTCACTGCAGTTGAGGCAGCGAACCTGGGGAGTAGAGCACTCTGATTTAGTGACCTTCGCCCCCACACAAAGGACAGAGAGAGAGAATCCCAGAGCAGCGAGGGCACCATGCCCAAACCTCCAGCACTTGTTACAGAGCCGAGGAGATGGAATGTACTCCTGGACAGAGCACCTGGCACCAGCAAGAATGACAGGAAAGAAGGGACCTACCATCAAAGGTAATCTTCACAACCCGAAGGGTTTGACAGCGACGACCACGAGGGAGGACGAGTAAACGTGTCAACCCGGAGGACAGAAAGGCCCTGGGCATCGAGGATATGCCGAATATAATCGTGGCAGTCCTGCAGATTCCGAACACCGGTCGCAACATGGGGCGGGAGGAGAATAGTGCCAACACTGGTATTCAACTGAGCATTCTTTAAGACCCGAACAGGGGTCTCACAAAGGCAGGATAAGGCAGCCAAGCGGGAAGCTGCATCCTGAGAAGGAGCAGCAACGACACGTGTACCGAGACGAGTAGGATTGAAGGTAACAGTGGCATCCACGGAATCAACGAGATGTCAATGTAGGGAGAAATCGTCAGGAGGCGCAGAATCAAGAGGGAGGAGATCAAAGTATTTGGCCCATGAAGAGGGACCAAACAAGGCTTGATAGACATCAGAATGGGAAGGAATCGAGCGAGTGCGGCCGTGTCGAGGACGGCGTTGAGAACCCCCAGAGAGAGAGGGGTTAAAAGGCGCAGTAGTTACAACTAGAGATGGAGTCGTGCCTGGGGACGAGGTAGTCACCATTGGGGGCTTGGGGCTCGACCCAACCACAGAGAAGGGAGGGGAGCCGAGGGGAGTAGTCAGAATGGCCAAAGGAGGAGCAAGGTCGGGGCCCAATGCAGCGGAGGCTACAGAGCCCGGTCTTCCAACACGGACCGACTCGGGGGCTTGGTCGCCCACCCCACGAGCATGAGAAAGTAAAGGAGGAACAGAACACAACATAGGTACGAACGATAAACATTCATTCACGAATGTGCCTCCACACCCACCATGGAGCCACAATTAGAGACAGGACACCCAACAAGAATCTATCTCTGATCATGCCGGGGCCTCCTAGGGGTGTGTCGTGAGTATACGCCCCACAAACGCCACCTTAAGAACCGTCAGTCTGTCGAGATCGGGATCAGTGACGAAAGGGGGGATTGACAATAAAGGTTCCCCTCGCTCTCTACGTTGGGTACTACCGTTCCATGGGTGCAAGAGTATGCCTCCTAAAGCACCCAGGCGTCAAAATAGAAGAAGTCCAAAGGAATAACCAAAACACGCAAAAGGTCGGCAGGAAACGACAAGCAAATAGGAGAAGAGGGGGGAGAAAAATGAAACAGAAGGAAAAGGAAAAGTCGTTCAGCAAAATTTTAGAGAACAGCAGCAGGAGCACAAGGCTACAAAAGGACAGAGGCCTGTCCTAAGGAGCATCACACTCCGGCAGCCGTTCACTAAGCCCACGTCACGGCATCAACGAGCTGAACGGGGAGGGGGCCATAATTGAGGAAAGATGTACAGGTTTCGTAAATGTTCAATTAATCCTCGTCCATTTTGTAGCACTTAATATGTCTCCCCACAATCAGTCACAAATTTAGCTTCATTGCACTTTTAACCCCATTTAAATCATTAGGAACATAAGAATGAAAGTTTATAGGCCCAAGCGAGATAGCTTTTGTTTATATCCACCCAATCTCATCCATATATGTGTCGAACCTACGCTTGAAATAGTAAGATACCCTACAGCTAATGTTACGCGGTAATTAGTTCCCCACATTTTCAACCTATGTTACCGAACCAATATTATCTCATTACACACAGAAATCATAATAGCGTGATGCATCAAATGAGCAAATCCACAAGGGCAGTGATGCATGTTCGAACCTACGTCCGGAATGATCCCAGGCGCACCTTACCCCAGTGAAGCTGCGTGAGCTTTGTGAGGGCAGTTGCACTCAAGGTTGCAACATTTTTTACCATGTCGTGGCGCAGTAACATAATCTGGGATCATCCCGGACGTAGGTTCGAACCCTCATCACGACCCTTGTGGATTTGTTCATAATAATTCATTCTTCACCTTTACAAAGAATGTAATTTATGCTTTGTCATTCTTTTAATGATTTTTTTATATATTAACAACGTGTTCTCTTTTTCCTCATAAAAATAAACGGAAGCTCGACGAGATCTTAGGCAGCATGGGAAGGTTCGACACAAACGTCATCTACGTAAAGATTCAGAAGACACCGAAGCTGCTTGATCTGAGGAAGGAGATAGTTGCCCTCCTGGACACCTGAGGACTTAGCTTGCAGGACTACAATTATAACCCCCACATCACCCTATTTAAGCGATGCTGGGTAGATGCTACCGAACTTGTCTATGTTAAGAGATCCAGGGCTCTCTCGCAACATGAAGCAATCGTAAAAATTCTGATAAACTCTGCACATATATCCGACGGAATCGATGTCAGTATCCCAAGAGTGGGCTTCAAGGTGTATAACCCGAAGAAGGCTATTGTATCTACAAACATGTCAATGTCAAAGAGCCACTTGAATAATACCCTGCATTGCTTGGATAATACCAAATACCAATACCCTGGTAATAATACCAATACCCTGTATATTTGTCCTAAGGACAAATATAGTCATTTGAATAAAGATAAAACAAAATCTAGACGACTAAGAAAACAAAGCTTGTAATTATAAAAAAATATGTAATTATTACAAATACTATGTATTTGTTTTTAAAGTAATGAGAACTGTTGGCTCGATGACCATTACTAAAACTAAATTTGCCTCCATTCAGAATTTTTATGAACACAACATTTTTATCTTGTACATATGTTATACAAATTGCATTATATCATTAATAAATTTATTGTATATATACCAGAAATCATATTTTCCAATTTTTTGGAAATTTCTCCTTCTATATTCTTATTTTTTCCAATTGGGTGCAATAATGTTTACACAGTAAAATCACCGAGATAGAAAGAGTGGCTCCTCCCTTTATAATACGTATTCCTTTATAACTGGATCATTTTACACTTATAATTATGAAATATTTCCCTTGTAACATAATTAACTACTTAAAACATACGTCTAATAATATACCGCCTTGAGGATTTTTTTGCCTTTAAGACTAACTACGAATTAATACTTAAATTTAGGTATTTTGTGAATTAATCACGTTATTAAAATATGAATTATACGTTACTGTCATATCTGTGACGTCACCGTGAGGACTGAGTAACAACTATTTTCTTAGGCCTCGTAAGTGAGATAAATTCTAACACATTATATATTAAACAAATCAATATATTCAGTTCTGATTCGAATAAAATAGCCCAACTCCCAGTTTTATAACGATTTATTCTCACATGAATGGCGGCATGCTTGTGGGACCATATTGGTTTGGATGGCCACCAGGACTTGACGGTTTGGACGGCCAAGAGAATTTGAAGGTTTGGTCGGCCAAGAGGATTTGAAGGTTTGGTCGGCCAATCCTCATCAAGATGAGGATTTTTTTGAATGAAATATTAATTTTAAATTTTGGGGATGACATAAGTATGATTTCTCTGATCATGGAAGCTCATATGATGATTACATTCTTAAATTATAGTATATTATTTCTCTGCTGTGAATATAGTTTGTCATCCACACCTTTATTTCAAACAGTCAATCTGTCAAACACACAATTCAAATAAAAGCAATGATATGGAACGCAATGATATGGAACATATTTTTCAAGATTAAAATATGTTCAGATTTGTAATTATTCACAAGATACATTTAAAACTCGCAACAATTAAAACGGAATGCACGAAAGTTTCTTTATCTTCCGCGAATTGTTTTTATAATTTTGATCTTTAGTCAAGGACTTTAGGCACTATGCCCCCCCCCCACACATGGACTGCCTTGGATTACCTATCAGGGCTCTGATTTGGATTACCCCTGCAAGAACTCGGCCTTGGATTACCTACCAGGACAAGAATACTCGAACTATTACTGTCGAACTGAACAACAGTCAGTTAATAATGTACATAAATTTTAAACAGCTAAACCTTTTTGTGGTGTTACAAGCATGAGATCAGACAAATACATGAAATCCCCCTACCCCCTCCCCCCCCCACATCCTTATCACTATTCTGATACAGTTATGTGATACAATATTTAGTTGTATGCGATTACTGAACATCAAAATACAAAAATATGAAGTCTTCCCAACACACAAATACGGTCTGGTCGACTAAACATCTGTTCTCTTTTCCTTCACTTTTCGTCAGCCTGTGATGGCAGCTGTGCTTGTTTTCTCGTTGCCTAAGATACCACAAAAGCCTTTGATAAAGTTTGCTATTAGGTTCTTACCTACTGTTGCTGCAAGTTTCCTATTCCTTTTGGTCTTTCTTTTCCCCTCTAAGCACTATCTATATGGTATTGTTCCTTAGCCGTTATAATTTACAGTACCCTGTTATTTGTCCATTAGGGGTTCTGAAGTCACTTTTTTGAGAGGACGGGTAATACCGCAATTAAAATATAAAACCTGAAATATATAACTTGTTAAATTGGTAAAACCATATATAAGGATTATGTCATCAAAGTATATATATAATTTTTTTATACAATATTCTCTTGATAGTGTTTATCTATTACAAATATGCCTTCAATGAAAACGCATTTAAAGGTAGTGGAAAGTAGTTAAACTATTATTGAACTTGAATTTAATCAAGAATTTAGAAATGAAGATGTTGAAGGTATCAGAAAACAAACATTAAATATAATCAAGGCAAGATTATAAGGTAGAAATAACAGTTCTCTGAAAGTTCGTAATGTTCAAGATTTTCATCCGAAGCATCTAATAGATTTTCTCGCTTTCCAACACAGAGATGCATTCAAAAAGTCTGGATCCAAAGGCAGATAATGGTTAGAGACAAACAAAAAGCTTATCCCTAACTAGTCTTTCAAATTCCAAAACTCTCCAACTTTGTCTGTTTCTTAAGAGTTTAAAATAGGTACGGTTTTATCCAGGTTTCCCTGGGCCTTCTTTCCGACGAAACTTCCTGGACTCTATATCTCGAGACTTTGAACTTCAGTGGTTTAATATCACATGACGGAGCGCTCCTCATCTCCCAGGAGGGAAATAACGCATCTTTCAGCTCCTCAATCATTCTTGGGTATCGTTTTATGCAGTGTTTTTGTTTGCCTCTCTCACTACTACCATCAGGCTTGGCTCACCAACTTCTTGCCCGCCTCTCCACACCTCCACCATCTTGCTCACCTCACACCACCGCCACCATCTTTCCCGCCTCTCCACACCACCGCCACCATCTTGCCCGCCTCTCCACACCACCGCCACCATCTTGCCCGCCTCTCCACACCACTGCCACCATCTTGCCCGCCACTCCACACCACCGCCACCATCTTGCCCGCCACTCCACACCACCGCCACCATCTTGCCCGCCACTCCACACCACCGCCACCATCTTGCCCGCCACTCCACACCACCGCCACCATTTTGCCCGCCTCTCCACACCACCGCCACCATCTTGCCCGCCACTCCACACCACCGCCACCATCTTGCCCGCCTCTCCACACCACCGCCACCATCTTGCCTGCCTCTCCCCACCTCCCCGCTCAGCTCGTTGCTATCGTGAGGGGGGGGCTTAGTGGGCGGCCGCAGGAGTGTGATGCTCCTTGGGACAGTCCTCTGTCCTTTTCTAGCCTTGTGCTCCTGCTGCCGTCCCCTCCAATTGTGCTGAGCACCTTTTCCTTTTCATTCTGTTTCGTTTTCTCCCCCCTCTTCGCCTATCTGCTTGCCGTTTCCTGCCGACCTGCTGCTTGTTTTAGTTATTCCTTGGACTTCTTCTATTTTGACGCCCAGGTGCTTGAAGAGGCATACTCTTGCACCCGTAGAACTGTAATACCCGATGTCTCGAGCGAGGGGAACCTTTTATTGTCAATCCCCCTTTCGTCGCTGAACCCAATCTCGACGGACTGTCGGTTCTTAAGGTGGTGTTTGTGGGGCGTATACTCATGACGCATCCCTGGGGGGGGCCCCGGCATGATCGGCAATAGCTTCCTGTTGTGTGTCCTGCCTCTAATTGTGGCTCCATGGTGGGTATGGGGGCACATTCGTGGATGCATTTCTTTCTCTTTGTCTATATGTCGTTAAATGTTTCTGTTGTACCCTCTCAGGCTCGTGGGGTGGGCGACCAAGCCCCCAAGTCGGCCTGTATTGGAAGACCGAGCTCTGTAGCCCCCGCTGCATTGGCCCTGACCTTGCTCCTCCTTTGACCGTCCTGACTTCTTCCCCAAGCTCTCCTCCCTCCTCTGTGGTTGGGTCGAGCTTCGAGCCCCCAGTGGTGACCACTTCGTCCCCTGGTGTGGCTAAGTCTCTCGTTGTGACTACTGTGCCTTTTGACCCCTCTCTCTCTGGGGGTTCTCAACGCCGTCAGCGCCACGGCCGCACTCGCTCGTTTCCTTCCTTTACTGATGCGTATCAGGCCTTGTTTGGTCCTGCTTCGTGGGCCAAATACTTTGATCTCCTCCCTCTTGATTCTGCGCCTCCTGACGATTTCTCCCTCCATTGGCATCTCGTTGATTCCGTGGATGTGTCTGTTACCTTCAACCCCACTCGTCTCGGTACACGTGTCGTTGCTGCTCCTACTCAGGATGCAGCTTCTCGCTTGGCTGCCTTATCCTGCCTTGGCGAGATCCCTGTTTGGGTCTCAAAGAACGCTCGGTTGAATGCCAACGTTGGCACTATTCTCCTCCCGCCGCATGTTGCAACCGGTGTTTGGAATCTGCAGGACTGCCACGATGACATTCAGGCATATTCTTGATGCCCAAGGCCATTCTGTCCTCCAGGTTGTCGGGGTTACTCTAAATCTCGAACTTAAATCCTGGCAAGGTCGCCAATGTCGGGGGTTACTCTACTAATCTCGGATTTAAATCCTGGCAATATCGCCAATGTCGAGGTGTCTCTCCCTCTCACCAGTCACCACCAAGTACTAGTAGTGGTAACTGTTACTTACTGTAGCCCTGCGGGTCTTCACTCCATTCTCGAGATGCTACTGTTCACCTGGAGAGTTTCCCAGTCTATCTCCGGCCTGCCTTATAGCCTGGAGACAAGTGGGAACACGATCTACTCTCTTGAACGTGTGCCCGCCCCGACAAAGGGCTCTACTGCTAACTGAAAGGTCGCCAGCTGGTGTTCTCCGTGTCCAGTAACACGTCAGTGGTATTGTGGAATTGTGGTAGTAGTGGCAGAGAGCACACTAAATAAAGCTGGTAACAGGCAGGTATATATCTCAATCACTCTCTCTCTATATGGACTCAATAATCTCAATAGCAACAAGTTATGCAGGGATAATACAAACACGAAGGTGGTTTTGTATTTTACTTAAAATATTAAAGTATTATAGCTCTGGATCAACAACAAGGCAACGAAGTACATGGCAGCAAATCACTCTCTCTTCATAAATCAGGAACGCTACACGATGGCAACACTCCCCCACCACCGTACATTGCCAGCTGCCACGCCCCCTCACTGTATACTCTCTCTGTACTTGTTGTCCTGGCGTTAAGTGCTTATTTCTTCAAATTCACAGTAACCACAATAGTGGCAATCAACACAGTAAATTGCTACAATGGTAATAAACACAGTAGACCACTATTTTGTCCACAAACACAGTAGATTGCTATACTAGCGATAAACACAGTAAACCACTATAATGGCCCCAAAACACAGTAAATTACTTCAATGGCAATAAACACAGTAAATCATTGTACATATGAAAATACTATTCAATACTCCAGCATATATATATATATATATATATATATATATATATATATATATATATATATATATATATATATATATATATATATATATATATATATATATATATATATATATATATATATATATATATATATATCATTTCATCAATATTAGTAATAATGAGTCAATACGGGGCACACAGCCTTATACTAATAAATGGTACATTTATATATATATATTCTCTGACACAAACTTATAATATTAATGTCACATGAATGTAAATGTCCTCGACACAGCAAACTCTTCGATAAATCACAGGTGCACTCACACAACACATATATATTTCGCGAGAGCTCTCTACAGCATCTCTCTGCACAACTGTGCCTTACTATGACATCCCAGCAAACAATTTTAGGTTGCCACAACATATCTGGAAAGTATTTGAAAGTATTGGAAACGTTTGTTTTATCGTATCAGATACGATATTGTGTGTGGACTTAAATAGGTTTCCAAAACTTATAACCAAGACATATGTATCTAACACTAATTTGAGATGTTGTGGCAACTTTACACTCCTAACATGAGTCATTCATAATCCATTCATATACCAATATGAATCTCTTATGAAAGGTTTGAGCCAATAATCTGAACCCTTTTCACATCTTTGTGTTTAAAGTTAAATTTCTTGAAATTAAATTATATTTTATATTATATTATTGTTATTATATTTTATATTATATTATTTTTATTATATTTTATATTATATTATTATTTTCAATTTAAATATTAAAACCAATTTAAGGGTAAAAAAAATCTAATAATTTATATTTCTTTTATTATTTACTAACAATTATAATTATTTACTAACGGAGAGAGAGGAGGCTGTACGGCGGAGAGTGGCGGCTGTGGCGGACAGTGGTGGCGGTGGCGGATAGTGGCGGCGGGCGGACAGTGGCGGCGGGCGGACAGTGGCGGCGGCGGGCGGATAGTGGCGGCGGGCGGACAGTGGCAGCGGTGGCGGATAGTGGCGGCGGGCGGACAGTGGCGGCGGGCGGACAGTGGCGGCGGTGGCGGATAGTGGCAGCTGTGGCGGATAGTGGCGGCGGGCGGACCGTAGCGGCTTTGGCGGCGGTGGTGGACAGTGGCGGCGGGCGGACAGTGGCGGCGGCGGGCCGACAGTGGCGGTGGCGGGCGGACAGTGGCGGCGGCGGGCGGACAGTGGCGGCAGCGGGCGGACAGTGGCGGCGGCGGGCGGACATGGCGGCGGCGGGCGGACAGTGGCGGCGGCGGGCGGACAGTGGTGGCGGCGGGCGGACAGTGGAGGCGGCGGGCGGACAGTGGTGGCGGCGGGCGGACAGTGGTGGCGGCGGGCGGACAGTGGTGGCGGCGGGCGGACAGTGGTGGCGGTGGCAGACAGTGGTGGCGGTGGCAGACAGTGGTGGCGGTGGCGGACAGTGGTGGCGGTGGCGGATAGTGGCAGCGGGCGGACAGTAGCGGCGGGCGGACAGTGGCGGCGGTGGCGGATAGTGGCGCCGGGCGGACAGTGGCGTCGGGCGGACAGTGGCGGCGGTGGCGGATAGTGGCGGCGGGCGGACAGTGGCGGCGGGCGGACAGTGGCGGCTGTGGCGGATAGTGGCGGCAGGCGGACCGTGGCGGCTTTGGCGGCGGTGGTGGACAGTGGCGGCGGGCGGACAGTGGCGGCGGCGGGCGGACAGTGGCGGCGGCGGGCGGACAGTGGCGGCGGCGGGCGGACAGTGGCGGCGGCGGGCGAACAGTGGCGGCGGCGGGCGGACAGTGGCGGCGGCGGGCGAACAGTGGCGGCGGCGGGCGGACAGTGGTGGCGGCGGGCGGACAGTGGAGGCGGCGGGCGGACAGTGGAGGCGGCGGGCGGACAGTGGAGGCGGCGGGCGGACAGTGGAGGCGGCGGGCGGACAGTGGAGGCGGCGGGCGGACAGTGGAGGCGGCGGGCGGACAGTGGTGGCGGCGGGCGGACAGTGGTGGCGGCGGGCGGACAGTGGTGGCGGCGGGCGGACAGTGGAGGCGGCGGGCGGACAGTGGAGGCGGCGGGCGGACAGTGGAGGCGGCGGGCGGACAGTGGAGGCGGCGGGCGGACAGTGGAGGCGGCAGGCGGACAGTGGAGGCGGCGGGCGGACAGTGGTGGCGGCGGGCGGACAGTGGTGGCGGCGGGCGGACAGTGGTGGCGGCGGGCAGGACAGTGGTGGCGGCGGGCGGACAGTGGTGGCGGCGGGCGGACAGTGGTGGCGGTGGCAGACAGTGGCGGACAGTGGCGGCGGTGGCGGACAGTGGCGGCGGTGGCGGACAGTGGCGGCGGTGGCGGACACTGGCGGACACTGGCGGCTGTGTCTGGCGGTGGTGGCGGGCGGTGGCGGGTGGCGGCGTCTGTGATGAGTGGTGGCGGCTGGCGGTGGTGGGTGGTGGCGGCGGTGGTGGTGGGTGGTGGTGGCGGCGGCGGCGGCTGGTGGTGGTGGGTGGTGGCGGCAGTGGTGGTGGGTGGTGGTGGCGGCGGCGGCTGGTGGTGGTGGGTGGTGGCGGCGGGTGGTGGGTGGCGGCGGCGGCTGGTGGTGGTGGGTGGTGGCGGCGGGTGGTGGGTGGTGGCGGCTGTGGCGGGCGGTGGCGGACAGTGGCGGCGGTGGCGGACAGTGGCGGCGGTGGCGGACAGTGGCGGCGGTGGCGGACAGTGGCGGCGGTGGCGGACACTGGCGGCTGTGTCTGGCGGTGGTGGCGGGCAGTGGCGGGTGGCTGCGTCTGTGATGAGTGGTGGCGGCTGGCGGTGGTGGGTGGTGGCGGCGGTGGTGGTGGGTGGTGGTGGCGGCGGCGGCTGGTGGTGGTGGGTGGTGGCGGCGGTGGTGGTGGGTGGTGGTGGCGGTGGCGGCGGCTGGTGGTGGTGGGTGGTGGCGGCGGGTGGTGGGTGGCGGCGGCGGCTGGTGGTGGTGGGTGGTGGCGGCGGGTGGTGGGTGGTGGCGGCTGTGGCAGGCGGTGGCGGGCGGTGGCGGGCGGTGGCGGGCGGCGGCGGCTGTGATGGGTGGTGACGATCGGCGGTGGGGGGGGCTGGTGGCGGCTGGCGGTGGCGGCTTGCGGTGGCGACTGTGGCAACGGGCGGTGACGGCTGATAGCGGGCGGTGGTGGCGGCTGGTGGCAGGTGGTGGTGGTGGTGGAGGCGGCTGGTGGTGGCGGCTGGTGGTGGTGGCAGCTGGTGGTGGTGGTGGCAGCTGGTGGTGGTGGCAGCTGGTGGCGGTGATGGCGGCTGGTGGTGGTGGTGGTGGCGGCTGGTGGTGGTGGCAGCTGGTGGCGGCTGGTGGCGGTGATGGCGGCTGGTGGTGGTGGTGGTGGTGATGGCGGCTGGTGGCGGGCGGTGGCGGGTGGTGGCGGCTTGTGGCGGCTGGTGGTGGCGGCGGTGGTGGGTGGTGGTGGTGGTGGTGGGTGGCGGCTGTGGTGGGTGGTGGCGGTGGTGTCGGCGACGGCTGTGGTGGGTGGTGGCGGCGGCGGCGGTGGTGGGTGGTGGCGGCGGCGGCGGTGGTGGTGGGTGGTGGTGGTGGCGGCGGCGGTGATGGGTGGTGGCGGCGGTGGTGGTGGGTGGTGGTGGCGGCGACGGCTGGTGGTGGTGGGTGGTGGCAGCGGGTGGCGGTGGTGGGTGGCGTTGGCTGGTGGCGGGTGGCGGCTGGTGGTGGGTGGTGGTGGCAGCGGCGGCTGGTGGTGGCGGCGGCGGCTGGTGGTGGTGGGTGGTGGCGGCGGGTGGCGGTGGTGGTGGGTGGCGGTGGCTGGTGGTGGGTGGTGGCGGCGGGTGGTGAGTGGCGGTGGTGGGTGGCGGTGGCTGGTGGCGGGTGGCGGCTGGTGGTGGGTGGTGGCGGGTGGCGGCTGGTGGTGGGTGGTGGCAGGTGGCGGCTGGTGGTGGGTGGTGGCGGGTGGCGGCTGGTGGTGGGTGGCGGGTGGCGGCGGGTGGCGGCTGGTGGCGGCCAGCTGGGACACACCCTTCACCACTGAAGGTCTGAGCACAACTAACCATGTCTCTCTCACCACCAGAACAGTGTTGCCAGCTCGCGCTCTCAAAATGTTTCCTTCAAAGATTGTATATTATCTTTGAACAACAAGTTTGATTATCAAGGAAATAATGCATATATTATTGTCACATTAATACTGTGCAATATCTTATTACATTCCTGCTAAATAATTATAATTTGAAACAGGACAAAAAATCCAACATATATATAAAAACCAACATTAGAGATCACGAGGCCTAGGCCTCACCTGTGACCACACATCCTGCCTCCCTGGCCTGCTACCCTCTCACACCTCACACTCTTAACTCTCTCATAATCACTCTCACTCTCAATCACTCTTACGCACTATTACTCTTACTCTCAATCACTCTTACACACTATTACTCACTCTTACTCTCAATCACTCTTACGCACTATTACTCACTCTTACTCTCAGTCATCCTTACTCACTCTCATACTCACTCTTACTCTGTCACTCTTACTCTCTGTCACTCTTACTCTCTGTCACTCTTACTCTCTGTCACTCTTACTCTCTGTCACTCTTACTCTGTCACTCTTACTCTGTCACTCTTACTCTCTGTCACTCTTACTCTCTGTCACTCTTACTCTCTGTCACTCTTACTCTGTCATTCTTACTCACTCTCAGTCACCCTTACCCATTCATACTCCCTCTTTCACTCTTACTCTCATACTCTTACTCTCAATTACTCTTACTCTCAATCACTCTTACTCCCAATCACTCCTACTCCCAATCACTCCTACTCTCAATCACTCCTACTCTCATTCTTACTCTTACTCTTACTCCCAATCACTCTTACTCCCAATCACTCTTACTCCCAATCACTCTTACTCTCAATCACTCTTACTCTCAATCACTCTTACTCTCAATCACTCTTACTCTCATTCTTACTCTTACTCACTCTTACTCTCAATCACTCTTATTCTCATTCTTACTCCTACTCCCAATCACTCTTACTCCCAATCACTCTTACTCTCAATCACTCTTACTCCCAATCACTCTTACTCTCAATCACTCTTACTCTCAATCACTTTTACTCTCAATCACTCTTACTCTCAATCACTCTTACTCTCACTAACTCTCAGTCACTCTTACTCTCACTCTAACTCTCAATCACTCTTACGCACTATTACTCACTCTTTCTCTCAGTCATCCTTACTCACTCTCATACTCACTCTTACTCTGTCACTCTTACTCTCTGTCACTCTTACTCTCTGTCACTCTTACTCTCTGTCACTCTTACTCTCTGTCACTCTTACTCACTGTCACTCTTACTCTGTCACTCTTACTCTCTGTCACTCTTACTCTCTGTCACTCTTACTCTCTATCACTCTTACTCTGTCATTCTTACTCTGTCACTCTTACTCACTCTCAGTCACCCTTACCCATTCATACTCTCTCACTCTTGCTCTCATACTCTTACTCTCAATTACTCCTACTCTCAATCACTCTTACTCCCAATCACTCCTACTCCCAATCACTCCTACTCTCAATCACTCCTACTCTCATTCTTACTCTTACTCCCAATCACTCTTACTCTCAATCACTCTTATTCTCATTCTTACTCTTACTCTCACTCTTACTCTTACTCCCAATCACTCTTACTCCCAATCACTCTTACTCTCAATCACTCTTACTCTCAATCACTCTTACTCTCATTCTTACTCTTACTCACTCTTACTCTCAATCACTCTTATTCTCATTCTTACTCCTACTCTCACTCTAACTCCTACTCCCAATCACTCTTACTCCCAATCACTCTTACTCTCAATCACTCTTACTCCCAATCACTCTTACTCTCAATCACTCTTACTCTCAACCACTCTTACTCTCAATCACTCTTACTCTCAATCACTCTTACTCTCAATCACTCTTACTCTCACTCTAACTCTCAATCACTCTTACTCTCATACTCACCCTTACTCTCAATCACTTTACTCTCACTCTTACTCATTCTGTCACCCTTACTCTCACTCTTACTCACTCTGTCACTCTTACTCACTCTCAGTCACTCTTACTTATACTCACTCTTACTCACACTTACACACTCTCTGGCACTCTCACTCACCTTCAGTCACTCTTACTCACTCTTACCCACTCTCGCTCACTCTTACTCACTCTAGTTAATAAGAACACGCCAATATATGACAACAAAACGTTTTCAGATTCTTTCTCACCACTTTCCAGCAACTTTTATAATTTATATAAATTATCTTAGGGAATAATACATAAATTATATATTTAAACATGATATTAGTGTTTAGTGGAATGCATAAGGAGTCAAATTGTGTTAAAAAGAGCGATTTTTAGAAAATTTGGAAAACTACTTTTCTCTGTTCATATTATAACTAAATGGATTTTAAAGGTTTCACTCAGCCAATATATATCATTCACAATTTATTAATGAATTTTACAAAAAACACCATAAATTTTATATTTAAACATGTAAAAACTATTTGTTTTACATTTGGAAGAAAATAATTGTAGAAAAACAATTTATAATTAAACCTTTGTGTTTGGATTTTTTGAGTAAAAGTTTCTCAAAGGCTCTCCTGCACCATTCTCAATGCAAATCATTCCCACACCTATGGGAAGAGATAGGCGAACGTTGTGTAGATGATTTGTGTTTGCTGGGATAGATATTGGTGAGCGCTGCTCACGACATAGAAGATACTCTGGCTAAATAGCTGACTAAAGGGGAATGGGGAGGGAAAACTGAATTACCTACTTCCACCTCAATGATGTGGACTTGTCCTCTGTTGAAAGTTGAATTGTAGCTCCTGGTCCCGGCTCTCGACTCGCTGTAGGGAATGCCCCCACACACACACTGATGCTCCCTCCAGGAACCCAATCAACACTCAAAAACGCATCTTCACCGTGCTCTATCCTCTGCTGGCCCGTGCTCCTCCACAACCTCTTGAAGGGTTGGAGTCGGTCTCCTGGTCGTCGACTTCTCCTCACAACTACGTCTGCAGTCCTTTCTCTCGGCTGCAGTCGTTCTGATTCCCAGTTAGCTTCGTTCTTCTCCTGCCTCTCGGCGGATTGGCCCAGCCGCTACGTCGTCACCTAAACTGGTGAAACTGCACAGTCGTCCCGGACGTCACTGCTCAGACTTCACTTCTTGCAACACACCTGTCACTGGAGCACTTGCTGCTCATTTCTCGTCAATTCCTTCTTCGGTCCAACACATGGAATATAGGAAGACCTCACAGGGTGCTTGCAGACTACAGGATGAAGCGTAAATCCACCGGATCTGGGGCGAAAACTCTCAGACTGACAGGACCCCCTATCGCACGTTTGACCTCCTCGACGTGTCGTGTCAAACTCCGTGGCGCCACGGCCCGCGCCGTCCGGACCTCCCTGCACTCGGACGTGTCTTGGCGGGAAAATGTAGGGTCCAGCGACATCTTGGCGTCCTAAAGGGCCTAAACCACTGGCCAAAACACTCTTCTTTGCCATTTTCTTGCCAACGCGAGAACACTTTATGCTCCCACATATGGCAAATTGTTCCCCGGGACGTAGAGAACGTTCGGGTAAAGTGAATATGACTCTTACAGCTGGCGTGGGAGAAATATAAGGGGGGAACACCGTCACAAGGTAGACTCGTTTACTCATCCCCCTCGTGGTCGTCGCCGTCAACCCCTTTGAGTTGTGTAGATCACCTTTGTTGGTAGGACCCTTCCTTCCTCTGTCATTCTTGCTGGTGCCAGGTGCTCTGTCCAGGAGTATATTCCTTCTCCTCGGCTTTGTAACAAGTGCTGGAGGTTTGGGCATGGTGCCCTCCGCTGCTCTGGGACTGTCTCTCTCTGTTCTTTGTGTGGGGGTGAAGGTCACTCTAAGTCGGAGTGCACTTCTCCCCAAGCTCGCTGCCTCAACTGTGGTGAGGCCCATCCTACCTTCTCCCGTGCCTGTATCCATTACAAGCTTGAGGCAGCCATCCTCAACTTGAAGCACCAGGAGCGTTTATCTTTTCCCGAGGTGAGGCGCCAGGTTTGCCGGCTCCCGCCTTATGCTAACGTCTCTTATGCTCGCGTGTTGCGCTCTTCCTCTTCTCGTCCTTCCCACCTTTCTTAGACTCACAACCGTTTCCGGGCCTTGGACCCTGATACGCCCACTGCCCCCTCCTCTGTTCCTTTAAGTTCTGTCCCGAAGGGTCCCCCTCCTGGTCCTCTGTCTGGGGTTCCCCTTCTTTTTACCCGGTCTGTCATGTCTCTTGTGTCTTCTTCCTCGTCTCCCTACGATCCTCTTTCCCATCCTTCTCCTCCATCTATTGACTCTCCCCGCCGCCTGTCGGTGCAGGCGGATGTACATCGCTCTCCTAACGGCCGTCGTGTGTGCTCTCATTCAGCTTCTCCTGTTGAGACACTGGAATCCGTTGCCCAGTACGTAGTTGCTGGGACACCAGTCTCTTTACGTCAGAAGCGTAAGCCTGGCTCCTCTCCTTCCTCCTCCCTGGCGGGTAAGAAGGCTTGGCCCCTGCTACTGGCTCTATTGCTCCTTCCCCTCCCATTTCAGTGGTTGCGCCCCCTGTTCCTGCTATGGAGGTTTCTTTGGCCCCTGCTTCCCTCTCGGTTGCTGCCCTTGCTGAGGTGCACTCCCCTCTTTCTACTCTCCCTCTTCCTGCTGCTGTCCTTGACTGCTCCTCTCCGTTTTCTCGTCCTCTTTCTCCTCCTCCGGACCCCGCCCGCACACCTCTGGTCTGTTCTCCCGCTTCCTTCCCTACGTCTTTGCTCAGTTTACCCATGCCCCCTAACCCTGACTTTGCTGACCCTGATATTCTTTAACGTGCTATATTGCTCTTTTGCCTTTGTTTCTTCCTTGTTCTCTGTTGTTGTCCTTTCTCTTCTCGTCGATGTCTATTCTTCAATGGAACGTTCGTGGTTATTATGCGAATTTCCTCGAACTCCAACTTCTGATTTCGCGGTTTTCGCCCCTTTGTGTCTGTCTCCAGGAGCCGATGCTTGGTGCTCGTCCTGGTCGTTTTCGTGGCTATTTCTTTCCCTCCCCTCTCCTAGCCGTTGCTGGGGCTCCTAATTCTTCTGCTCTCTCGATTCGCGCTGATGTTCCCATCGTCCACTTACTTTTTCCTTTGCCTCTCCATTGTTCTCCTGCTCGTATCTTTGTGAGGAAATGGTACACAGTTTGTTCTATTTATCTCCCCCCGAGTGTCCCGCTTTCTCATCCTGATTTGAAACACCTCCTGGACTCCTTACCAGAGCCTGTGCTCCTGCTGGGTGATTTCAATTGTCGTCAATCTCTTTGGGGTGTTGTTCTAACACCCGAGGTCGCCTTCTTGAGCCGTTTATCCTCTCTTGTTACCTGTCTCTTCTGAATTCTGGTGAGCCCACTCATTTGGACTCTCGGACTCGCACCCTTTCCTGTCTTGACCTTTCTCTCTGCTCTTCTTCTCTTTCCTTAGATTTCACATGGCAGGTTCTTAATGACCTCCATGGAAGTGACCATTTCCCCATCCCTGTTTCCTTTTTCTCTTTTCGCCCTTCCCTCTCCTTCCCTAGGTGGCAGTTCGCTAAGGCGGACTGGAACGTATTTACCCTGAGTGCTGCTCTCCCTGACTTTTCCCTCGTGCGCTCCGCCTTTTTCATGACACTGTCTTCGATGTTGCCCTCTGCTCTATTCCTCGCTCTTCCTCTCAGGGTCCACGGAAGTGGACCCTGGTGGAATGCAGACTGTGCTCGGGCTGTCCGCTATAAGCGTGCAGCCTGGAAGAGGCCCTCAAGGTCGTCAAACTGTCAAATCAATCATTAAGTTCTGAGTAATCTGCAAAAGATACAACGCTCGAGTGTGTCCTTACCCAGAACCTCCACCACTCCCTAAGGAGAGAGTAGTTCATCTTCGTCCCTTCGAGACCACTGGTGTCGATTACACAGGAACCTTGCTTCTCACTGGCAATCCAGATAAGATACCAGTGAAAGCTTATATTTGCCTCTTCACGTGTGCTA
Source organism: Procambarus clarkii (assembly GCF_040958095.1). Classification (NCBI taxonomy): domain Eukaryota; kingdom Metazoa; phylum Arthropoda; class Malacostraca; order Decapoda; family Cambaridae; genus Procambarus; species Procambarus clarkii. The sequence continues at coordinate 38,747,721 of NC_091161.1, forward strand.
CCACACGAGGCGTACATCTAGAAGTGACTTCTGACATGAGTGCCGAATCCTTCATCCAAGCTTTTCGTAGATTTTCAGCTTGCAGATCCTGTCCCAAACTAATGATATTTGATAATGGTTCAAATTTTGTGGCAGGAGAAGCCTGCCTTATGAGAGATATGGAATCATCCAGAAGTGCAGTCTGTCATGCAGAGACGACAATGCCACTGGAAATTTATTGCTCCAAGAGCCCCCTGGCAAGGTCGGTTCTACAAACGTATGATAGGGACTGTCAAGAAATGTTTAAGGAAGACCTTGCATTGACAGAAAATTGGTTACTCTGAACTCCAAACGCTCGTCATGGAAATTGAGGCGCGAGTCAACAATCGCCCATTAACTTACATATCAGATGATTTCTCAGAGAGAGCCTCTGAGTCCCTCACATTTAATGCATGGAGGCCTGCTGAGCCCTTTGATACCTTTGGCAGAAGAGGATCCCGTCGACCCTTCCCATGTAACCAAGAGTGACTTAGTGGAAAGTTAACAACATCTCTCGAGAGTAATTGAAAGGTGGAATGAGGTGTGGACTCGAGAGTACTTCACAGCTCTACGAGAGTACCACTATAGAGCTTCGAGCCCCTATAATAAAATTCAACTCAAACCAGGAGACCTAGTATTGGTTGACAGTGATGGACCAAGGTCAGAATGGCCTATAGGCAAAATTGTCTCTATCCACCCAGATCACCAAGGCATCCTGAGAGTAGTACGGGTTTTGTGCCGAGGCACTACTACCCTAAAAACATTAGAGAAGTTGGTACCTCTCGAATTAGCAGAACGAGAGTGTTTAACAGAACCAGCTTCACCTACAGTTTCCGAGGACAACAATTCTGATCCACAGAGCACCCGCCCAACTAGAGCAGCTGCTCAACAATGCAAACGGAAACTACAAGCTTTTTATAGCTCTGACTAGGAGCAAATAATTTCCCAGCCAATTTGAGTAATCATGATGATGCTGTGTTGTGATGTCAAGTAACAAATCAGTTACAAGTCACAATGACCCAAGACATTCACCTCACAGTGGATTCTCAGTTACTTTAAATTGTATAATTTAATCCTTAATTTGTTTGTGCAGGCTATCAACTATAACATTATTTCATCTAGAGCATCTATGAGTTTGCAAAACTTTAAGACTTAGTAACATAACCGTTACATGTCATCGCGACACCAGTCAAGGAATACATTGTAGGCTTTATTAGTCAATAACTTTAGATGATTCACAATTCCATGTTTTCCATTTAACATGAGTTCATTTACAAGACTTAAAGTCTTGTATGTCCTTGACAATTACGGGACATCCGTTATGTGTGTACTAACGTACTAACATACTAACATTAATACTAACTTCGGGATAGGTACGTCAGTACTCAACATTCCACTGCGACCCGAGTTTTCTCCCCCTAGAGTTATGTTGGAAATTTCCAACACTAACAAACTACTATTGTATTATAATACATCATCATCATTATATACTAACTACAGTAGTTATTAATTTCATTAATGGTAGTGTAAACATAAATTAAACCATTTCATCTGCGTATTAGTGCTAGAATTCTCATGAAATCGAGTAGCAAAATTGCGTCAGATAATGTCTAGATAGACACGTTTATTACAAATGTGTTAGAGAATTGAATGTGGTTCTCTAAAATTATCAGTATTTCGTGTAATAATTACCTACGGATAATATGACTCCCGATAATCTAAAACCGAGAGTTAATAACTGAAATTATTATCAGTAGCAGTTTTATCTGTTACGTACGAATGCTATGGAGATAATAAAAATCTTCTCCATTTCTTGTTTAACACCATTAAACGAGAATATGATAATATTTACGTCCCTATAATTGCAACCCAGTTCTCATTAACGTATTACATCAATAATTACGCAGAAAAGAGTTATCCGTGATTAATAATTTCTGTGGTGAATGTGAGAGACGGGTTGAGGGAAGGCGGAGACGCCATTGTACACAAGGCATCCCTGGCGTGAAGAGTGGCGAGACACGTGATAGTGACTGGGGAGTTTTTATCGACAAGAATTACGTTGATACAAGTTTAATAGTCAACAATTACCTATTCACGTGTTCTATAGTGCCCTGCCAGTTAATAACGCGTCAACAATTGAAGCCACGACCCGTAATTACACGTACACAGCAGTGGACACCTGGGACTCGCTGACGCGGTTTCGGCAGACCTTAGTATTTGATACGCTTATGTTAAGTATACCATTCTCGTTTGATGCATCATCCTAGATTGTATATGTGTGGGTAGTCAGTCGTTATACAGCATGGATACCTAATACACAACGTTAGTTTATTTTCCACATGTTCTCAGTGTTCATGAATATTTGAAATAATTCGTAGCCTAATCAAATGCTACTTAAATTTCTCTGATTTCGGCGTGTATACGAGGAGTCGACAAGTTGTTTCTCATCATTTGTGATATTCACCTCGGGTTCTTTCTTTTTTGGGATTCAGTGACCACGAGGACAAATGATGAAATGGCGTTACAGTAATCGTCTTACAGATAAGACATTTATTTCGTACAAATTTATCTAAGATTATTACTGATTTCCATATCATGCATATATGATCTTTACAGTGAATAATTTATTGCCAGAAATAATGATTTGGTAATTAATATGTTTGCTCTTACTGTTGCTCAATAATTCATAATCTTTAATATTCATAGTTTGAGTTATCATATCTTTGAATCTATCTTAGTTTAGATTTACTATGTTACTAACTCAACAATGAACTAGTGACGAACCACACTGGTTCCTAGATATATATATGAATTTCAAGAAATACCCCCTAATGTTGATATTTGAGGCTTTGACTTTAATTAATTAATAATACAGTCTATTCATTATTTTCAAGTGATTATTCATTTAATTATTATCCATAGACACTGGTTCTCTAGTGTCATTTTAATGATCACTTTTACTCGTTTTCCCTCTTTTCTCAAAAGTGGGTGGTCCTTCGATTTATTTAAATACAAAAAGCAAATAATTGAATATATGAGTCAAGTCCCAGAAATCCAACAAGTGGTATTGGAATCGATTTGGAGAAAGGAGGTAATAAAAGAATGTGTTTGTGGGAGAAAAGAATTGGCAAAATGATCAGGAAAAGAGAGGAGCCTCAAAATAACAATTCACTTAGGGTATATTACACAAACAATAGAAGTCTAAGAAATAAAATAAACGATTTAAATGCTCTTGTCTGCACAGAAAAAATAAATATTATTGCACTTACCGAAACGTGGATGAATGTAGAAAATAGAGAGCTATTAGCTGAATATCAAATAAATGGATTTAAACTATTTCACACAGATACATATATTAGACGAGGAGGGGGAGTAGCCATATATGTTAGGGACAGTTTGAAATGTAGTCTCAAAGAGGGAATCAAAACTGAGCCACATACAGAAACTATTTGGATAGATTTAAACGAAAAAGCAAATAACATTATAATAGGAGTTATATATAGGCCACCAAATTTAGACAGAATGGGAGCAAAGCATCTTTGGGATGAAATATCTAGAGCATCTAGATCTTACAGTGTTTATGTCATGAGTGACTTTAATTTTAGTGGAATAAACTGGTTGAACAAAACAGGGAATAATGAAGCAGAAGATTTTCTAGAATTAACTGACGATTGCTTTCTTACGCAACACATTAAAGAACCAACGCGGGGAAAAAATATTTTAGATTTAGTGTTAACTAACAGGGAAACACAAATTAAGGACATCGAAATAGGGAGTGAGCTAAGGAACAGTGATCATAAATAAATTAGAATTGGCATTCAATGGATTAGATTTGTAGGAGAAAATTCTGTTAAAGTGCCTGATTTTCGAAAAGCTGATTTCAATAGTCCAAGAATTTTTTTTGGGTCAAATAGATTGGAAAGTCTTGGGTATGGGGTGTGGGCCGGTATTGGAGGTAGACGTAAACCCAACAATAGGTGACGTAAAAGGGGTTTTCGATGTGGATTCAAAATATAACCTATTTAAAAATATTCTAACCTAAGCCCAGGAATGTAGTGTACCATATAAATTGAATAGATCGAATACTAATGATCCAAAGTGGATAACAAATGATCTGAAGAACCTTATAGGTAAAAAGAGAGTGTGGTACAAAAGGATTAAGAATGGGGAAGTCTCTTTAGAACAGGAATTCGTACAACTGGTTAACATAAGAACATAAGAACAGAGGCAACTGCAGAAGGTCTATTGGCCCATGCGAGGCAGCTCCTATTTATAACCACCCAATTCCACTCATATACTTGTCCAACCCGCGCTTGAAACAATCAAGGGACCCCACCTCCACAATGTTACGCGGCAATTGGTTCCACAAATCAACAACCCTGTTACTGAACCATTATTTACCCAAGTCTTTCCTAAATCTAAACTTATCCAATTTATACTTATTTATATATATAATTTATTTTATTTATATAATTTTGAAAGACTGATTAAAAAGATAGAGTCTCATGGTATTGGGGGTGCTATATTAAGCTGGATTAGGGCATGGCTATACCAAAGGAAACAGAGAGTTAGTATAAATGGAATCAAGTCAGAGTGGGAAAATGTTGTAAGTGGAGTGCCTCAAGGCTCTGTCCTGGGACCTCTGTTGTTTATAATATATATAAATGATTTAGATTCAGGTTTGAGTAGCAACATTTGCAAATTTGCCGATGATACGAAAATCGGTAGGGAAATTAATTCGGAGGAGGACTCACTATCACTTCAAGTTGATCTAGATAGGGTTTTGAAATGGTCAAAGGATTGGCAGATGCAGTTTAATGCTGATAAATGTAAAGTTCTGAGGTTAGGTAATGATGATAGAGTTACAAGATACGAGCTAGATGGTGTTGTGATTGCGAAGTCGGATTGCGAAAGGGATCTGGGAGTTATGATTAGTAAGAATTTAAAACAAAAGGATCAGTGCATAAATGTTCGTAATAAGGCAAATCGGACACTTGGATTTATTAATCGCAGCGTTAGTAACAAGACACCTGGTGTGGTTCTCAAGCTATATCTTGCTCTAGTTAGGCCCCATTTAGATTATGCAGTTCAGTTTTGGTCGCCATATTATAGAATGGATATAAATTCACTTGAACGTGTCCAGCGTAGGATGACTAAGTTAATTCCCCAAATTAGAAATCTTTTATTTGAAGAAAGATTAACAAAGCTTAAGTTGCATTCACTGGAAAGGCGAAGAGTTAGGGGCGACATGATAGAGGTTTACAAGTGGGTGAATGGACATAACAAGGGGGATATTAATAGGGTATTAAAAGTATCAACACAGGACAGAACACGAAACAATGGGTATAAATTGGATAAGTTTAGATTTAGGAAAGACTTGGGTAAATACTGGTTCAGTAACAGGGTTGTAGATTTGTGGAACCAATTGCCGCGTAACGTGGTGGAGGTGGGGTCCCTCGATTGTTTCAAGCGCGGGTTGGACAAGTATATGAGTGGGATTGGGTGGTTATAGAATAGGAGCTGCCTCGTATGGGCCAATAGGCCTTCTGCAGTTACCTTTGTTCTTATGTTATGTTCTTATACCCATTGTTTCGTGTTCTGTCTTGTGTTGATACTTTTAATACCCTATTAATATCCCCTTTGTTATGTCCATTCACCCACTTGCAAACCTCTATCATGTCACCCCTAACTCTTCGCCTTTCCAGTGAATGCAACTTAAGCTTTGTTAATCTTTCTTCATATGAAAGATTTCTAATTTGGGGAATTAACTTAGTCATCCTACGCTGGACACGTTCAAGTGAATTTATATCCATTCTATAATATGATGACCAAAACTGAACTGCATAATCTAAATGGGGCCTAACTAGAGCAAGATATAGCTTGAGAACCACACCAGGTGTCTTGTTACTAACGCTGCGATTAATAAATCCAAGTGTCCGATTAGCCTTATTACGAACATTTATGCATTGATCCTTTTGTTTTAAATTCTTACTAATCTTAACTCCCAGATCCCTTTCGCAATCCGACTTCGCAATCTCAACACCATCTAGATGGTATCTTGTAACTCTATCATCATTACCTAGCCTCAGAACTTTACATTTATCAGCATTAAACTGCATTTGCCAATCCTTTGACCATCTCAAAACCCTATCTAGATCAACTTGAAGTGATAGTGAGTCCTCCGAATTAATTTCCCTACCGATTTTCGTATCATCGGCAAATTTGCAAATGTTGCTACTCAAACCTGAATCTAAATCATTTATATATAGTAAAAACAACAGAGGTCCCAGGACAGAGCCCTGAGGAACTCCACTAACAACATTATCCCACTCTGACTTAACCCCATTTATACTAACTCTCCGTTTCCTTTGGAATAGCCATGCCCTAATCCAAGTTAATATAGCACCCCCAATACCATGAGCTTCTATTTTTTTAATCAGTCTTTCATGTGGCACTGTATCAAAAGCTTTGCTAAAGTCAAGGTACACAAAATCACAATCCTTACCACTATCAACTGCCTCAACTATGCTAGAATAAAAAGATAACAAAATTGTTAAACATGAACGGCCATTTATAAAACCATGTTGCGACTCAATTATTAATTTATGTTTTTCAAGATGAAGACGAATTTTATTTGCTATTATAGATTCGAGTATCTTTCCCACAATAGACGTTAGGCTAATTGGTCGATAGTTAGATGCAAGTGATCTATCTCTTTTCTTAAAAACTGGTATCACATTAGCAACTTTCCATAACTCTGGCACTATGCCAGACTCTATTGATTTACTAAATATGGTTGACAGTGGGTCACAAAGCTCCTCTTTGCATTCTTTAAGCACCCTGGCAAACACTTCATCCGGCCCTGGGGATTTGTTTGGTTTGAGTTTTACTATTTGTTTAAGAACATCCTCCCTGGTAACTGCAAAACTCGTCAACCTGTCCTTGTCCCCACCCACATAGACTTGTTCGGCTGAAGGCATATTGTTAAGTTCCTCTTTAGTAAATACAGATACAAAATATTTATTAAAAATACTACTTATCTCTTCATCACTATCTGTTATTTGACCTGTCTCAGTTTTTAATGGACCTATCCTTTCCCTAGTCTTAGTACGATATAACTGAAAAAAACCTTTAGGATTTGTCTTTGCTTGCCATGCTATGCGAACTTCATAGTTTCTTTGTGATTTCCTTATCTCTTTTTTAACATTTCAAACCAGTTGTACGAATTCCTGTTCTAAAGTGGCCTCCCCATTTTTAATCCTTTTGTACCAAGCTCTCTTTTTACCTATAAGGTTCTTCAAATTCTTTGTTATCCACTTTGGGTCATTAGTATTCGATCTATTCAATTTGTATGGTATACTACGTTCCTGTGCTTTGTTTAGAATAGTCTTAAATAAGTTATATATTGAATCCACATCGAAATCCCCATTTAAGTCACCTATCGCTGGGTTCATGTCTCGCTCCAAGACCGGCCCACACCCCATACCCAAGACTTTCCAATCAATTTGACTCAAAAAATTTCTTAGGCTATTATAATCAGCTTTTCGAAAATCTGGCACTTTAACAGAATTTTCTCCTACAGGTCTATTCCATTCTATGCTAAATCTGATTTCTTTGTGATCACTGTTCCCTAGCTCACTCCCTATTTCGATGTCATTAATTTGCGTTTCCTTGTTAGTTAACACTAAATCTAAAATATTATTTTCCCATGTTGGTTCCTTAATGTGTTGCGTAAGAAAGCAATCGTCAATTAATTCTAGAAAATCTTCTGCTTCACTATTCCCTGTTTTGTTCAACCAGTTTATTCCACTAAAATTAAAGTCACCCATGACAAAAATACTGTTAGATCTAGATGCTCTAGATATTTCATCCCATAGATGCTTTGCTTCCATTCTGTCTAAATTTGGTGGCCTATATATAACTCCTATTATAATATTATTAGCTTTTTCGTTTAATTCTATCAAAATAGTTTCTGTGTGTGGCTCAGTTTTGATTCCCTCTTTGAGACTACATTTCAAATTGTCCCTAACATATATGGCTACTCCACCTCCTCGTCTAATATATCTATCTGTGTGAAATAGTTTAAATCCATTTATTTGATATTCAGCTAATAGTTCTCTATTTTCTACATTCATCCACGTTTCGGTTAGTGCAATAATATCTTTTTTTTCTGTGCAGACAAGAGCATTTAATTCGTTAATTTTATTTCTTAGACTTCTACTGTTAGTGTTATATACCCTAAGTGAATTGTTATTTTGAGGCCCTTCTCTTTCCCTGATCATTTTGCCAATTCCTTTCTCCCACAAACACATACTTTTATTACCTCCTTCCTCCCTATCAATTCCCAAACCACTATCTACTAACAGTTTAAACCCAAACAAATGCCTCTAACCACTGGTTCCAACGAGTTCGCAACAGCAACAACCCCAGCCCTCGATAGATGCACCCCATCACGAGCATACATTTCATTTCTTCCATAGAAGTGTTCCCAGTTGTCTATGAAACATATTGAATTTGATTTGCAATATCTTTACAGCCGGCAATTGACACCAAGTGCCCTCGACATCCATTCATTTCCCACTCCTTTTCTTGGAAGAATGCCACATATGATTGAGATTCCTCCCTTGCTCCTAACTAATTCAATGGCTGTCCTGAATCTCTGTATTAGTTCCTCACTCCTATCTCGCCCAACATCATTACCCCCTGCACTAATACAAATAATGGGTTTGTTTCCATTTCCCGTCATAATATCATTCATGTTTCCAACAATATCACCAATTCCAGCTCCCGGATAGTAAACCCTTAATCTGTTCCCCCTATCTCTGGCACAAAACGTTCTGTCTAAATACCTCACCTGGGAATCTCCCACAACCAAAATTCGCTTCGATTCTCCCTTTTCCTTTCGAGCAGTTTGAGGGACCTGCGCTTTAATGCTCCTCGTTGCTTTGCCTCCTCTTTGAACATCTGGTTCACCACAGCACTCGTCCTCTAATACGTCAAATGCGTTAAATATAGAAATAAACAATTAAAATGCGTTAGAAATACTAAAAAAGAGATAAGGAAAGCAAAAAGGAACTATGAAGTTCTCATAGCAGAGCAAGCAAAAACAAATCCCAAAGGGTTTTTCCAATTATACCGGACAAAGATTAGGTCCATTAAAAACTGAGACAGGTAAAATAACAGATAGTGATGAAGAAATGAGTAGTATTTTTAATAAATATTTTTATCTGTATTTACTAAAGAGGAACTTAACAATATGCCTTCAGCCGAACAAGTCTATGTGGGTGGGGACGAGGACAGGTTGACGAGTTTAGCAGTTACCAGGGAGGATGTTCTTAAACAAATAGTAAAACTCAAACCAAACAAATCCCCAGGGCCGGATGAAGTGTTTGCTAGGGTGCTTAAAGAATGCAAAAAGAAGCTTTGTGTACCATATTTAATAAATCAATAGAGTCAGGCAGAGTGCCAGAGTTATGGAAAGTTGCTAATGTGATACCAGTTTTTAAGAAAGGAGATAGATCACTTGCGTCTAACTATCGACCAATTAGCCTAATGTCTATTGTGGGAAAGTTACTCGAATCTATAATTGCAAATAAAATTCGTCTTCATCTTGAAAAACATAAATTAATAATTGAGTCAACATGGTTTTATAAATGGCCGTTCATATTTAACAAATTTGTTATCTTTTTAATCTAGCATAGTTGAGGCAGTTGATAGTGGTAAGGATTGTGATGTTGTGTACCTTGACTTTAGCAAAGCTTTTGATACAGTGCCACATGAAAGATTGATTAAAAAGATAGAGGCTCATGGTATTGGGGGTGCTATATTAAGCTGGATTAGGGCATGGCTATACCAAAGGAAACAGAGAGTTAGTATAAATGGAGTCAAGTCATAAGAACAAAGGCAACTGCAGAAGGCCTATTGGCCCATACGAGGCAGCTCCTATTTATAACCACCCAATCCCACTCATATACATGTCCAACCCATGCTTGAAACAATCGAGGGACCCCACCTCCACAATGTTACGCGGCAATTGGTTCCACAAATCAACAACCCTGTTACTGAACCATTATTTACCCAAGTCTTTCCTAAATCTAAACTTATCCAATTTATACCCATTGTTTCGCGTTCTGTCTTGTGTTGATACTTTTAATACCCTATTAATATCCCCTTTGTTATGTCCATTCACCCACTTGTAAACCTCTATCATGTCACCCCAACTCTTCGCCTTTCCATTGAATGCAACTTAACAATGTGCCTTCAGCCGAACAAGTCTATGTGGTCTGTGAGATTTTTCTGGCAAGGTTAGCACCAATTGATGAAAAGAAGCTAATAAATTCAGTTGCTGTTTCTAAATCTGTCGCAGGTGTATAACCATCCATGGAGATTTTATCTCCAATCTTGTCATGTGATTGCTGTTTAGATCCTAGAATGTTAGGAATGTAGAGGCTTTCCATTTATCCTTTTGCTTTTTTTAATCTACTCTCATAATTGGAAAGTTTCGTTCTTCTTACTATACTGGTAAACATTGAGAAGTACGTCTTAACTACTTCTTTTGTAACGAGGCAATTCCTAAGTTTTTTTTTATATTCATGTTTCTTTTTGATCGCTTTGAGTATGGCACTTATGAACCAGAGGTTGTTTAATCATTAAGCAGTTACTTGCTTGGTGAGGACAGTGAGTGTTGTTGAGGCATAGTTTTGGAAAGGAAGATGTTGGCTAATGAATTTATGTCCTGTGTATTATTGAATTCAGATTACCAGTTTGTTTTGTGAAGTGTATTTGAGAGATTACTTATTGACCCTTCACTGTGTAACCTGAAGGTAAGTTTCTTGGTATCTGGTAGTGTTATGTCCATGTTTGCTATGAGGAAGGTAGGATAGTGGTCAGTTGTTCAGGTTAGGTAATGATGATAGAGTTACAAGATACGAGCTAGATGGTGTTGTGATTGCGAAGTCGAATTGCGAAAGGGATCTGGGAGTTATGATTAGTAAGAATTTAAAACAAAAGGATCAATGCATAAATGTTCGTAATAAGGCAAATCGGACACTTGGATTTATTAATCGCAGCGTTAGTAACAAGACACCTGGTGTGGTTCTCAAGCTATATCTTGCTCTAGTTAGGCCCCATTTAGATTATGTAGTTCAGTTTTGGTCGCCATATTATAGAATGGATATAAATTCACTTGAACGTGTCCAGCGTAGGATGACTAAGTTAATTCCCCAAATTAGAAATCTTTCATATGAAGAAAGATTAACAAAGCTTAAGTTGCATTCACTGGAAAGGCGAAGAGTTAGGGGTGACATGATAGAGGTTTACAAGTGGATGAATGGACATAACCGGGGGGATATTAATAGGGTATTAAAAGTATCAACACAGGACAGAACACGAAACAATGGGTATAAATTGGGTAAGTTTAGATTTAGGAAAGACTTGGGTAAAAACTGGTTCAGTAACAGGGTTGTTGATTTGTGGAACCAATTGCCGCGTAACATTGTGGAGGTGGGGTCCCTCGATTGTTTCAAGCACGGGTTGGACAAGTATATGAGTGGGATTGGGTGGTTATAGAATAGGAGCTGCCTCGTATGGGCCAATAGGCCTTCTGCAGTTACCTTTGTTCTTATGTTCTTATGTTCTTATCAGTGATTATACCAGATGCAAGGGGGAGCTGTTATGTTCATCCATAATTGATTCAAAGTAGAAGCGGATGTTTGAGTTATAATAGGATGAGATTGGTGATTGTGGGGATTAGCATACAGGAGTTCATGCTGTTTAGGAAATAATCGACTTGAGGGCTATATTGTTGACAGATAAATATTGAAGTCACCTCCTAGAATGATATGATTTTTGTTGAGCTTGTTGTATATAAGATTCCTTAAGTTATCTGAGAATGCAGTTATATTAATATTGGGAAATCTATAGATAGTTCCAATAGTCAAGGTGGATTTCAGGAATTTAATAGAGAATTGAGTATAGGTATATTCACAGTAGTCTTCTCTATCATTAATGACACTATTGCAAATAAAGGTATATTGGTAATAGCCACCTCTTGTTTTATTTGGCCTACCGTTGTGAATTGCTTTATTACTGGCTAAGTTGTAAAGTTGGGTATGGTCTTTACTTAGCTATGTTTTTGTTAAAATAATGAACGATAGTTTAGTACCTCGTGCTGAGTAGTGCATTCATATTATCAAAATGTTTACCAAGTTATCTGACATTTTGGTTGAAAACTAATAGGCAAGTGTTATTTTGGAGTTTGTTTCTCGCAAGGTTTACTGTGTAATAAGTGCAGCAGTGATGATCAATATGCTGGTTATTGTAGATTTGTGACAGCAGATTTAGTTCAGGATCAATATCAGCTTGCATGTAAATACAATGGAGTAAGCAGATGATGAGTCACAATAACGTGGCTGAAATATGTTGACCAGACCACACACTAGAAAGTGAAGGGACGACGACGTTTCGGTCCGTCCTGGACCGAAAATAGATGCTCAGAGTTTTGTGAAGAAGTGTTGGCACAAGATGATTTATATTATTGTTTTTCTATTATATTTATGATTTTACCGAGTTCAGTCTCTCATTTACGTGTATACGAATAAAGTTGTTTTATGTCAAAGGGAAGTTACAGATATTCTGATTGGTTTGGTGATTATGGGAATTAGCATGTAGGAGTTCATACGGTTGAGAAAGCTAGGATCTTTAGGTTTATCTTTAGATCTTTAGGGGAGCCGGTCGGCCGAGTGGACAGCACGCTGGACTTGTGATCCTGTGGTCCTGGGTTCAATCCCAGGTGCCGGCAAGAAACATTGGGCAGAGTTTCTTTCACCCTATGCCCCTGTTACCTAGCAGTAAAATAGGTACCTGGGTGTTAGTCAGCTGTCACGGGCTGCTTCCTGGGGGTGGAGGCCTGGTCGAGGACCGGGCCGCGGGGACACTAAAAAGCCCCGAAATCATCTCAAGATAACTTATCAGGTTGCCAGAGATCAATATAAAATATACCTGATTGTAATGGTTGATTTTTTAAAGTTTATTACACATATTAAATTTATGAGTATAGAGATGAATATATGTTCCATACGTATCTTTCTAGTTTTAATAACATTTCAGCATGACAATGATTAGAATCTGTAATAAAGGAAAGTATAATTTCCAGTATATCGTTCTCAGAATCCTATTTTTACTTGTTTTATAAATTTCCTCAATGATTCTGGTAGATATTTTCATGACTAATGGATATAAAATTTATGATAAATAGTTGAGAATAGGCTATTAATAAATTGCTGCTTTTATTATTATTTTTTTATTAAATAAATATTTGTATTATTATTATTATTGGTTAAAAGAAAATACACAACTTATTCAAATGTGTGACAAAATTTGAATATATTAAAAAATAGACCAGAGTAATTTCTTGCAGAGTTAAATTCATTAATTCAGTAAACTTAATTAACATGTCCGGATAAAGCTGCAAACGGTGGCGGCGTTAGCAAACATCTTGAGCATTTTCATCCCTTGTTGATTTTTCCATCAATTATATTACTCCAAAACTTTCGTATTTTCTTACATGCAAGAATGTCCGCCTGGAGTTTCCAAAACTTTCGTATTTTCTTCCATGCAAGAATGTCCGCCTGGAGTTCGGGAAGGCGACTATACGAGCCATGGTCCAAAGGGCACCGCGTGAAGGGGTCCGAGGGGGACTCCAGCAGGAGGCGAAGCAGCGTCGACTCGTCTATCACCATCTTGGACGAGTGCAGCAGTATCGGCGCCTCCATCACCGCCTGCGTCACGCTGTCTCTGAACTCTTCCGGGATCTCCTCCGATGATTCCTGACTTGGTACTGGGAAATGATGAAAGAAAATGCCGGAATCTACTGCCTTCTTGTTTAGGGAAGACAGACACTGTGCGTGATCAAGCCGCAGAACCTGAGACAGTGATCTAAAATTTTTGTTTTTACATATGTTTTTGTAACAATTATCTAAGCGAGACACGAGCGTCATGTATCTGCTTCCTTTGTTATCTTGTAAGTTCGAGTAAATTGTAACAATTGAAACCGTGATAGTGACTAGGGTATCTGCAGCGACCTTAACAAGGCCAGGAGATTCATAAGCCCTCCTGAGTTTCCGTAAATCCAAAAACGCTAAATACAAATTGAAAGTTTTCTCGGACATATATAAACCATCCATTTTGCTTAAATTTAGGGATGCCTCTGCCATTTGCTTTAGAACCTGCACTAGATTGTGGAGTAATGATACTTCTGGTCCTACATTAAGTCTCCTTATCTGATCTGCGGCTGCAGCACCAATAGCAGCAAGGTGGCCATATTGATCAAGGCACATTAACATAACCATAAGGCTAATAGGTATTGTTATAATACTACCAGAAAGTAAAGGAAGTACCTAAGCAAACATTAGTTGTGGGAGATTCCCAGATAAGGTATTTGGATAGAACGTTTTGTGCTAGAGATAGGGGGAACAGGTTAAGGGTTTGCTATCCCGGAGCTGGCATTGGTGATATTATAAACAACATGAATGATATTATGGCTGGTAATGGGAACAATCCCATTATTTGCATTAGCGTGGGAGGAAATGATGTTGGTCGAGTCAGGAGTGAGGAACTGATTCAGAGGTATAAAACAGCCATAGAGTTAGTTAGGAGCAAGGGAGGAATCCCGATCATATGTGGCATTCTTCCAAGAAAGGGAGTGGGAAATGAATGGATATCGAGGGCACTTGGTGTCAATTGCCGGCTGGAAAGATATTGCAAATCAAATGCAATATCTTTCATAGACAACTGGGAACACTTCTATGGAAGAAATGAAATGTATGCTCGTGATGGGGTGCATCTATCGAGAGCTGGGGTTGTTGCTGTTGCGAACTCGCTAGAAGAAGTGGTTAGAGGTGTTTGTTTGGGTTTAAACTGTTAGTAGATAGAGGTATGGGAATTGATTTGGAGGAAGGAGGTAATAAAAGTATGTGTTTGTGGGAGAAAGGAATTGGCAAAACGATCAGGGAAAGAGAAGGTCCGCAAAATAACAATTCACTTAGGGTATATTACACTAACAGTAGAAGTCTAAGAAATAAAATTAACGAATTAAATGCTCTTGTCTGCACAGAAAAAATAGATATTATTGCACTTACCGAAACGTGGATAAATGTAGAAAATAGAGAACTATTAGCTGTATATCAAATACATGGATTTAAACTATTTCACACAGATAGATATATTAGACGAGGAGGTGGAGTAGCCATATATGTTAGGGACAATTTGAAATGTAGTCTCAAAGAGGGAATCAAAACAGAGCCACACACAGAAACTATTTGGATTGAATTAAACGAAAAAGCTAATAATATTATAATAGGAGTAATATATAGGCCACCAAATTTAGACAGAATGGAAGCATCTATGGGATGAAATATCTAGAGCATCTAGATCTAACAGTATTTATGTCATGGGTGACTTTAATTTTAGCGGAATAAACTGGTTGAACAAAACAGGGAATAGTGAAGCAGAAGATTTTCTAGAATTAATTGACGATTGCTTTCTTACGCACCACATTAAGGAACCAACACGGGAAAATAATATTTTAGATTTAGTGTTAACTAACAGGGAAACGCAAATTAATGACATCGAAATAGGGAGTGAGCTAGGGAGCAGTGATCATAAAGAAATCAGATTTAGCATAGAATGGAATAGACCAGTAGGAGAAAATTCTGTTAAAGTGCCAGATTTTCGAAAAGCTGATTTTAATAGCCTAAGAAATTTTTTGGGTCAAATTGATTGGAAAGGCTTGGGTATGGGGTGTGGGCCGGTCTTGGAGCGAGACATGAACCCAGCGATAGGTGACTTAAATGGGGATTTCGATGTGGATTCAATATATAACTTATTTAAGAATATTCTAAACAAAGCACAGGAACGTAGTATACCATACAAATTGAATAGATCGTATACTAATGACCCAAAGTGGATAACAAAGAATTTGAAGAACCTTATAGGTAAAAAGAGAGCTTGGTACAAAAGGATTAAAAATGGGGAGGTCACTTTAGAACAGGAATTCGTACAACTGGTTAGAAATGTTAAAAAAGAGATAAGGAAAGCAAAAAGAAACTATGAAGTTCGCATAGCAGGGCAAGCAAAGACAAATCCTAAAGGGTTTTTTCAGTTATATCGTACTAAGACTAGGGAAAGGATAGGTCCATTAAAAACTGAGACAGGTCAAATAACAGATAGTGATGAAGAGATGAGTAGTATTTTTAATAAATATTTTGTATCTGTGTTTACTAAAGAGGAACTTAGCAATATGCCTTCAGCCGAACAAGTCTATGTGGGTGGGGACGAGGACAGGTTGACGAGTTTAGCAGTTACCAGGGAGGATGTTCTTAAACAAATAGTAAAACTCAAACCAAACAAATCCCCAGGGCCGGATGAAGTGTTTGCTAGGGTGCTTAAAGAATGCAAAGAGGAGCTTTGTGACCCACTGTCAACCATATTTAATAAATCAATAGAGTCAGGCAGAGTGCCAGAGTTTTGGAAAGTTGCTAATTTGATACCAGTTTTTAAGAAAGGAGATAGATCACTTGCGTCTAACTATCGACCAATTAGCCTAACGTCTATTGTGGGAAAGTTACTCGAATCTATAATAGCAAATAAAATTCGTCTTCATCTTGAAAAACATAAATTAATAATTGAGTCGCAACATGGTTTTATAAATGGCCGTTCATGTTTAACAAATTTGTTATCTTTTTATTCTAGCATTGTTGAGGCAGTTGATAGTGGTAAGGATTGCGATGTTGTATACCTTGACTTTAGCAAAGCTTTTGATACAGTGCCACATGAAAGACTGATTAAAAAAATAGAGTCTCATGGTATTGGGGGTGCTATATTAAGCTGGATTAGGGCATGGCTATACCAAAGGAAACAGAGAGTTAGTATAAATGGAATCAAGTCAGAGTGGGAAAATGTTGTAAGTGGAGTGCCTCAAGGCTCTGTCCTGGGACCTCTGTTGTTTATAATATATATAAATGATTTAGATTCAGGTTTGAGTAGCAACATTTGCAAATTCGCCGATGATACGAAAATCGGTAGGGAAATTAATTCGGAGGAGGACTCACTATCACTTCAAGTTGATCTAGATAGGGTTTTGAAATGGTCAAAGGATTGGCAGATGCAGTTTAATGCTGATAAATGTAAAGTTCTGAGGTTAGGTAATGATGATAGAGTTACAAGATACGAGCTAGATGGTGTTGTGATTGCGAAGTCGGATTGCGAAAGGGATCTGGGAGTTATGATTAGTAAGAATTTAAAACAAAAGGATCAATGCATAAATGTTCGTAATAAGGCAAATCGGACACTTGGATTTATTAATCGCAGCGTTAGTAACAAGACACCTGGTGTGGTTCTCAAGCTATATCTTGCTCTAGTTAGGCCCCATTTAGATTATGCAGTTCAGTTTTGGTCGCCATATTATAGAATGGATATAAATTCACTTGAACGTGTCCAGCGTAGGATGACTAAGTTAATTCCCCAAATTAGAAATCTTTTATTTGAAGAAAGATTAACAAAGCTTAAGTTGCATTCACTGGAAAGGCGAAGAGTTAGGGGCGACATGATAGAGGTTTACAAGTGGGTGAATGGACATAACAAGGGGGATATTAATAGGGTATTAAAAGTATCAACACAGGACAGAACACGAAACAATGGGTATAAATTGGATAAGTTTAGATTTAGGAAAGACTTGGGTAAATACTGGTTCGGTAACAG
Organism: Procambarus clarkii; assembly: GCF_040958095.1. Classification (NCBI taxonomy): domain Eukaryota; kingdom Metazoa; phylum Arthropoda; class Malacostraca; order Decapoda; family Cambaridae; genus Procambarus; species Procambarus clarkii. The sequence continues at coordinate 38,765,496 of NC_091161.1, forward strand.
GGTTGTTGATTTGTGGAACCAATTGCCGCGTAACATTGTGGAGGTGGGGTCCCTCGATTGTTTCAAGCACGGGTTGGACAAGTATATGAGTGGGATTGGGTGGTTATAGAATAGGAGCTGCCTCGTATGGGCCAATAGGCCTTCTGCAGTTACCTTTGTTCTTATGTTCTTATGTTATACGATCGCCCTCTGGAATAAGATGATCAAAATCCATATATTTTCTATTGATTAATAGTCCTGCAGCTGCTTGCATTCCCGAGGTGGCATCCTGCAAGAAATTCTTTGGCCAAAGGCTGATTAAGTAGACCATTTTCAGACGCAGGTACGGGTTAGGGCACATCTCCGGGTCCGTGAATATTTTTAGTATCCAGGGTTTTAATGTGGTAGACTCGAGTGCACTTAAATTTGTACTATTTTCAGGCGCCAAATATCGTGCTAGGTCAATAATTTCCCAAAAGACATTCCCACTGCCCCGTCATCACGACTGAAGGCGTACGAAAGGAAAGAGTTAATGCACCTAAAATTCCAAGCTGAAATTTGCAAGCGCATAACATCGTTGAAATGTTATTATGCAATACATTAAGACTGTCTTTTGACGTGTTAATGAATTCTAAAATTTGGTCCGCAGAAAATTCTTCACCTAGAGTCCTGACGACGGTTAAGATCGACCGTGGAAGACTAGGAAAATAATCAGCTTGAGGAATTGTATCCATTGTCTCGGAAAGTGTCACTATGACAGTAAAAGATGTCACGCCAAAATGAAAATGAATAAGCTATCAGCTCTCTTTTGTTGTTGTTGTTGTCTCTCTTGTCTGCGGGTTAATATATAGGTCACCCTAAGAGGAGTTGACGTGAGATACCTGGAGAGTGAGGTGTATGTGAAGCCTGTTTGATGCTGCCTGGGTTGTTATTATTTTAAAATAATTTTCTAGAATAAAAATTCTTGAAACAAACCCAATATTTTATTTACCTGATTTCGATAATGTACGCATAAATTTAAACTCTTTGGCTTTAAATACCTGATATCATATATTATCAAGAACTAATCAATTTATTATCAAGAACTAATCAATTTATTTATCAAGAACTAATCAATTTATTATCAAAAACTAATCAATTTATTATAAAGAACTAATCAATTTATTTTCAAGAACTAATCAATTTATTATCAAGAACTAATTAATGTATTATCCAGAACTAATTCATTTAATATTAAGAACTAATCAATTCATTATCAAGAACTAATCAATTTATTATCAAGAACTAATCAATTTATTATCAAGAATTAATCAATTTATTATCAAGAACTATTCAATTTAATATCAAGAACTAATTTATTATCAAAAAATAATTTATTATCAGGACCCAATTTATTATCAAGAACTAATTTATTATCACGAACTAATTTATTATTCATAACTAATTTATTATCTATAACTAATTTATTATCAAGAACTATTTTATTATCAAGAACTAATTTATTATCAAAAACTATTTTATTATCAAGAACTAATTTATTATCAAGAACTATAATTAGCCTAACGTCTACTGTGGTAAAATTACTTGAATCGATAATTGCAAATATTTAAGAACATAAGTCAGCTTAAGAACAAAAGAGCATAAGAATATAGACAACTGCAGAAGGCCTATTGGTCCACACCATGCAGCTTTAATTTATAACTAGAGAGTGAGCTACGGAACAGTGATCATAAAGAAATCAGATTTAACATAGAATGGAATAGATCTGTAGGAGAAAATTCTGTTAAATTGCCTGATTTTCGAAAAGCTGATTTCAATAGCCTAAGAAATTTTTTGTGTCAAATAGATTGGAATGTCTTGGGGATAGGACACCTTTTTTACCTTATAGGTAAAAAGAGAGCTTGGTACAAAAGGATTAAGAATGGGGAGGTCAGTTTAGAACAGGAATTCATACAACTGGTTAGAAATGTTAAAAAAGAGATTAGGAAAGCAAAAAGAAACTATGAAGTTCGCATAGCAGGGCAAGCAGAGTCAAATCCTAAAGGTTTTTTTCAGTTATATCGAACTAAGACTAGGGAGAGGATAGGTCCATTAAAATCTGAGACAGGTCAAATAACGGATAAAGACAAGGAGATGAGTAGTATTTTTAACAAATATTTTATATCTGTATATACTAAAGAACTTAACAATATGCCTTCAGCCGAACAAGTCTATGTGAGTGGGGATGAGGACAGGTTGACTAGTTTAGCAGTTACCAGGAATAATGTAATTAAACAATTAGAAAAACTAAAACCAAACAAATCCCCAGGGCCAGATGAAGTGTTTGCCAGGGTGCTTAAAGAATGCAAAGAGGAGCTTTCCGAGCCATTGTCTACCATATTTAATAAATCAATAGTCAGGCAGAGTGCCCGAGTCATGGAAGGTAGCTAATGTGGTATCAATTTTTAAGAAAGGAGATAGATCACTTGCGTCAAACTATCGGCCAATTAGCCTAACGTCTATTGTGGGAAAGTTACTTGAATCAATAATTGCAAATACAATTCGTCTCCATCTTGAAAAACATAAATTAATAAATGAGTCGCAACATGGTTTTACAAATGGCCGTTCATGTTTAACAAATTTACTAACTTTTTATTCCAGCAAAGTTGAGGCAGTTGATAGTGGTAAGGATTGTGATGTTGTGTACCTTGACATTAGCAAAGCTTTTGATACAGTGCCACATGAAAGACTAATTAAAAAGATAGAGTTTCATGGTATTGGGGGTGCTATATTAAGCTGGATTAGCGCAGGGCTATACCAAAGGAAACATAAGAACATAAGAACATAAGAACAAAGGTAACTGCAGAAGGCCTATTGGCCCATACGAGGCAGCTCCTATTCTATAACCACCCAATCCCACTCATATACTTGTCCAACCCGTGCTTGAAACAATCGAGGGACCCCACCTCCACAATGTTACGCGGCAATTGGTTCCACAAATCAACAACCCTGTTACTGAACCAGTATTTACCCAAGTCTTTCCTAAATCTAAACTTATCCAATTTATACCCATTGTTTCGTGTTCTGTCCTGTGTTGATACTTTTAATACCCTATTAATATCCCCCCGGTTATGTCCATTCATCCACTTGTAAACCTCTATCATGTCACCCCTAACTCTTCGCCTTTCCAGTGAATGCAACTTAAGCTTTGTTAATCTTTCTTCATATGAAAGATTTCTAATTTGGGGAATTAACTTAGTCATCCTACGCTGGACACGTTCCAGTGAATTTATATCCATTCTATAATATGGCGACCAAAACTGAACTGCATAATCTAAATGGGGCCTAACTAGAGCAAGATATAGCTTGAGAACCACACCAGGTGTCTTGTTACTAACGCTGCGATTAATAAATCCAAGTGTCCGATTTGCCTTATTACGAACATTTATGCATTGATCCTTTTGTTTTAAATTCTTACTAATCATAACTCCCAGATCCCTTTCGCAATCCGACTTCGCAATCACAACACCATCTAGCTCGTATCTTGTAACTCTATCATCATTACCTAACCTCAGAACTTTACATTTATCAGCATTAAACTGCATCTGCCAATCCTTTGACCATTTCAAAACCCTATCTAGATCAACTTGAAGTGATAGTGAGTCCTCCTCCGAATTAATTTCCCTACCGATTTTCGTATCATCGGCAAATTTGCAAATGTTGCTACTCAAACCTGAATCTAAATCATTTATATATATTATAAACAACAGAGGTCCCAGGACAGAGCCTTGAGGCACTCCACTTACAACATTTTCCCACTCTGACTTGATTCCATTTATACTAACTCTCTGTTTCCTTTGGTATAGCCATGCCCTAATCCAGCTTAATATAGCACCCCCAATACCATGAGACTCTATCTTTTTAATCAGTCTTTCATGTGGCACTGTATCAAAAGCTTTGCTAAAGTCAAAATATACAACATCGCAATCCTTACCACTATCAACTGCCTCAACAATGCTAGAATAAAAAGATAACAAATTTGTTAAACATGAACGGCCATTTATAAAACCATGTTGCGACTCAATTATTAATTTATGTTTTTCAAGATGAAGACGAATTTTATTTGCTATTATAGATTCGAGTAACTTTCCCACAATAGACGTTAGGCTAATTGGTCGATAGTTAGACGCAAGTGATCTATCTCCTTTCTTAAAAACTGGTATCACATTAGCAACTTTCCAAAACTCTGGCACTCTGCCTGACTCTAATGATTTATTAAATATGGTTGACAGTGGGTCACAAAGCTCCTCTTTGCATTCGTTAAGCACCCTGGCAAACACTTCATCCGGCCCTGGGGATTTGTTTGGTTTGAGTTTTACTATTTGTTTAAGAACATCCTCCCTGGTAACTGTTAAACTCGTCAACCTGTCCTCGTCCCCACCCACATAGACTTGTTCGGCTGAAGGCATATTGTTAAGTTCCTCTTTAGTAAATACAGATACAAAATATTTATTAAAAATACTACTCATCTCTTCATCACTATCTGTTATTTGACCTGTCTCAGTTTTTAATGGACCTATCCTTTCCCTAGTCTTAGTACGATATAACTGAAAAAAACCTTTAGGATTTGTCTTTGCTTGCCCTGCTATGCGAACTTCATAGTTTCTTTTTGCTTTCCTTATCTCTTTTTTAACATTTCTAACCAGTTGTACGAATTCCTGTTCTAAAGTGACCTCCCCATTTTTAATCCTTTTGTACCAAGCTCTCTTTTTACCTATAAGGTTCTTCAAATTCTTTGTTATCCACTTTGGGTCATTAGTATTCGATCTATTCAATTTGTATGGTATACTACGTTCCTGTGCTTTGTTTAGAATATTCTTAAATAAGTTATATATTGAATCCACATCGAAATCCCCATTTAAGTCACCTATCGCTGGGTTCATGTCTCGCTCCAAGACCGGCCCACACCCCATACCCAAGACTTTCCAATCAATTTGACCCAAAAAATTTCTTAGGCTATTAAAATCAGCTTTACGAAAATCTGGCACTTTAACAGAATTTTCTCCTACTGGTCTATTCCATTCTATGCTAAATCTGATTTCTTTGTGATCACTGCTCCCTAGCTCACTCCCTATTTCGATGTCATTAATTTGCGTTTCCCTGTTAGTTAACACTAAATCTAAAATATTATTTTCCCGTGTTGGTTCCTTAATGTGTTGCGTAAGAAAGCAATCGTCAATTAATTCTAGAAAATCTTCTGCTTCACTATTCCCTGTTTTGTTCAACCAGTTTATTCCGCTAAAATTAAAGTCACCCATGACATAAATACTGTTAGATCTAGATGCTCTAGATATTTCATCCCATAGATGCTTTGCTTCCATTCTGTCTAAATTTGGTGGCCTATATATTACTCCTATTATAATATTATTAGCTTTTTCGTTTAATTCAATCCAAATAGTTTCTGTGTGTGGCTCTGTTTTGATTCCCTCTTTGAGACTACATTTCAAATTGTCCCTAACATATATGGCTACTCCACCTCCTCGTCTAATATATCTATCTGTGTGAAATAGTTTAAATCCATATATTTGATATTCAGCTAATAGTTCTCTATTTTCTACATTCATCCACGTTTCGGTAAGTGCAATAATATCTATTTTTTCTGTGCAGACAAGAGCATTTAATTCGTTAATTTTATTTCTTAGACTTCTACTGTTAGTGTAATATACCCTAAGTGAATTGTTATTTTGCGGACCTTCTCTTTCCCTGGTCGTTTTGCCAATTCCTTTCTCCCACAAACACATACTTTTATTACCTCCTTCCTCCAAATCAATTCCCATACCTCTATCTACTAACAGTTTAAACCCAAACAAACACCTCTAACCACTTCTTCTAACGAGTTCGCAACAGCAACAACCCCAGCTCTCGATAGATGCACCCCATCACGAGCATACATTTCATTTCTTCCATAGAAGTGTTCCCAGTTGTCTATGAAAGATATTGCATTTGATTTGCAATATCTTTCCAGCCGGCAATTGACACCAAGTGCCCTCGATATCCATTCATTTCCCACTCCCTTTCTTGGAAGAATGCCACATATGATCGGGATTCCTCCCTTGCTCCTAACTAACTCTATGGCTGTTTTATACCTCTGAATCAGTTCCTCACTCCTAACTCGACCAACATCATTTCCTCCCACGCTAATGCAAATAATGGGATTGTTCCCATTACCAGCCATAATATCATTCATGTTGTTTATAATATCACCAATGCCAGCTCCGGGATAGCAAACCCTTAACCTGTTCCCCCTATCTCTAGCACAAAACGTTCTATCCAAATACCTTATCTGGGAATCTCCCACAACTAATGTTTGCTTAGGTACTTCCTTTACCCTCTGAGGGGCCTGCGCTTCCTTTCTCTTCGTTGCTTTCCCTTTTGCGCGATCCACAGTCTCTCCACAGCACTCGTCCTCCAAAACGTCAAATGAATTAGAGGTTGCTATGGCGTTTGAAGGCGGCTTTACACATTAAGGAACCAACACGGGAAAATAATATTTTAGATTTAGTGTTAACTAACAGGGAAAAGCAAATTAATGACATCGAAATAGGGAGTGAGCTAGGGAGCAGTGATCACAAAGAAATCAGATTTAGCATAGAATGGAATAGACCAGTAGGAGAAAATTCTGTTAAAGTGCCAGATTTTCGAAAAGCTGATTTTAATAGCCTAAGAAATTTTTTGGGTCAAATTGATTGGAAAGGCTTGGGTATGGGGTGTGGGCCGGTCTTGGAGCGAGACATGAACCCAGCGATAGGTGACTTAAATGGGGATTTCGATGTGGATTCAATATATAACTTATTTAAGAATATTCTAAACAAAGCACAGGAACGTAGTATACCATACAAATTGAATAGATCGTATACTAATGACCCAAAGTGGATTACAAAGAATTTGAAGAACCTTATAGGTAAAAAGAGAGCTTGGTACAAAAGGATTAAAAATGGGGAGGTCACTTTAGAACAGGAATTCGTACAACTGGTTAGAAATGTTAAAAAAGAGATAAGGAAAGCAAAAAGAAACTATGAAGTTCGCATAGCAGGGCAAGCAAAGACAAATCCTAAAGGGTTTTTTCAGTTATATCGTACTAAGACTAGGGAAAGGATAGGTCCATTAAAAACTGAGACAGGTCAAATAACAGATAGTGATGAAGAGATGAGTAGTATTTTTAATAAATATTTTGTATCTGTATTTACTAAAGAAGAACTTAACAATATGCCTTCAGCCGAACAAGTCTATGTGGGTGGGGACGAGGACAGGTTGACGAGTTTAGCAGTTACCAGGGAGGATGTTCTTAAACAAATAGTAAAACTCAAACCAAACAAATCCCCAGGGCCGGATGAAGTGTTTGCTAGGGTGCTTAAAGAATGCAAAGAGGAGCTTTGTGACCCACTGTCAACCATATTTAATAAATCAATAGAGTCAGGCAGAGTGCCAGAGTTTTGGAAAGTTGCTAATGTGATACCAGTTTTTAAGAAAGGAGATAGATCACTTGCGTCTAACTATCGACCAATTAGCCTAACGTCTATTGTGGGAAAATTACTCGAATCTATAATAGCAAATAAAATTCGTCTTCATCTTGAAAAACATAAATTAATAATTGAGTCGCAACATGGTTTTATAAATGGCCGTTCATGTTTAACAAATTTGTTATCTTTTTATTCTAGCATTGTTGAGGCAGTTGATAGTGGTAAGGATTGCGATGTTGTATACCTTGACTTTAGCAAAGCTTTTGATACAGTGCCACATGAAAGACTGATTAAAAAAATAGAGTCTCATGGTATTGGGGGTGCTATATTAAGCTGGATTAGGGCATGGCTATACCAAAGGAAACAGAGAGTTAGTATAAATGGAATCAAGTCAGAGTGGGAAAATGTTGTAAGTGGAGTGCCTCAAGGCTCTGTCCTGGGACCTCTGTTGTTTATAATATATATAAATGATTTAGATTCAGGTTTGAGTAGCAACATTTGCAAATTTGCCGATGATACGAAAATCGGTAGGGAAATTAATTCGGAGGAGGACTCACTATCACTTCAAGTTGATCTAGATAGGGTTTTGAAATGGTCAAAGGATTGGCAGATGCAGTTTAATGCTGATAAATGTAAAGTTCTGAGGTTAGGTAATGATGATAGAGTTACAAGATACGAGCTAGATGGTGTTGTGATTGCGAAGTCGGATTGCGAAAGGGATCTGGGAGTTATGATTAGTAAGAATTTAAAACAAAAGGATCAATGCATAAATGTTCGTAATAAGGCAAATCGGACACTTGGATTTATTAATCGCAGCGTTAGTAACAAGACACCTGGTGTGGTTCTCAAGCTATATCTTGCTCTAGTTAGGCCCCATTTAGATTATGCAGTTCAGTTTTGGTCGCCATATTATAGAATGGATATAAATTCACTTGAACGTGTCCAGCGTAGGATGACTAAGTTAATTCCCCAAATTAGAAATCTTTCATATGAAGAAAGATTAACAAAGCTTAAGTTGCATTCACTGGAAAGGCGAAGAGTTAGGGGTGACATGATAGAGGTTTACAAGTGGATGAATGGACATAACCGGGGGGATATTAATAGGGTGTTGAAAGTGTCAACACAGGACAGAACACGAAACAATGGATATAAATTGGATAAGTTTAGATTTAGGAAAGACTTGGGTAAATACTGGTTCAGTAACAGGGTTGTTGATTTGTGGAACCAATTGCCGCGTAACATTGTGGAGGTGGGGTCCCTCGATTGTTTCAAGCACGGGTTGGACAAGTATATGAGTGGGATTGGGTGGTTATAGAATAGGAGCTGCCTCGTATGGGCCAATAGGCCTTCTGCAGTTACCTTTGTTCTTATGTTCTTATGTTCTTATGTTCTTATCAAAGTCTTCTTAAGGCCCCTGTCTTTCACAACTCTCCAAGACGAGGTCCCTTTACTGCTGGTCTCCTCCTTCGTTACTTCTCGTTGTTCTTTAAGCTGACGCACCTCCTCCCGCAGAAAGTCCAACTCTGTCCTCAGGGCTCCCACTAGAGTCACCAGGTCCTTAACTACAACTTCCATATTGCTATGATGATATAACAACACTCAGGAGCTTCGGTTAACACAACCTCTGAAACGGAGAGTAAGTATAAATGGAGTCAAGTCAGAGTGGGAAAATGTTGTAAGTGGAGTGCCTCAAGGCCCTGTCATGGGACCTCTGTTGTTTATAATATATATAAATGATTTAGATTCAGGTTTGAGTAGCAACATTTGCAAATTTGCCGATGATACGAAAATCGGTAGGGAAATTAATTCGGAGGAGGACTCACTATCACTTCAAGTTGATCTAGATAGGGTTTTGAAATGGTCGAAGGATTGGCAGATGCAGTTTAATGCTGATAAATGTAAAGTTCTGAGGTTAGGTAATGATGATAGGGTTACAAGATACGAGCTAGATGGTGTTGAGATTGCGAAGTCGAATTGCGAAAGGGATCTAGGAGTTATGATTAGTAAGAATTTAAAACAAAAGGATCAATGCATAAATGTTCGTAATAAGGCAAATCGGACACTTGGATTTATTAATCGCAGCGTTAGTAACAAGACACCTGGTGTGGTTCTCAAGCTATATCTTGCTCTAGTTAGGCCCCATTTAGATTATGCAGTTCAGTTTTGGTCGCCATATTATAGAATGGATATAAATTAACTTGAACGTGTCCAGCGTAGGATGACTAAGTTAATTCCCCAAATTAGAAATCTTTCATGTGAAGAAAGATTAACAAAGCTTAAGTTGCATTCACTGGAAAGGCGAAGAGTTAGGGATGACATGATAGAGGTTTACAAATGGGTGAATGGACATAACAAAGGGGATATTAATAGGGTATTAAAAGTATCAACACAAGACAGAACACGAAACAATGGGTATAAATTGGATAAGTTTAGATTTAGGAAAGACTTTTTAATATATACCACTATCTACTAACAGTTTAAACCCAAACAAACACCTCTAACCACTGGTTCCAACGAGTTCGCAACAGCAACACAAGAACAAAGGTAACTGCAGAAGGCCTATTGGGCCATACGAGGCAGCTCCTATTCTATAACCACCCAATCCCACTCATATACTTGTCCAACCCGCGCTTGAAACAATCGAGGGACCCCACCTCCACCACGTTACGCGGCAATTGGTTCCACAAATCAACAATCCTGTTACTGAACCAGTATTTACCCAAGTCTTTCCTAAATCTAAACTTATCCAATTTATACCCATTGTTTCGCGTTCTGTCTTGTGTTGATATTTTTAATACCCTATTAATATCCCCCCTGTTATGTCCATTTACCCACTTGTAAACCTCTATCATGTCACCCCTAACTCTTCGCCTTTCCAGTGAATGCAGCTTAAGCTTTGTTAATCTTTCTTCATATGAAAGATTTCTAATTTGGGGAATTAACTTAGTCATCCTACGTTGGACACGTTCAAGTGAATTTATATCCATTCTATAATACGGCGACCAAAACTGAACTGCATAATCTAAATGGGGCCTAACGGAAGCGCAGGCCCCTCAGAAAGTAAAGGAAGTACCTAAGCAAACATTAGTTGTGGGAGATTCCCAGATAAGGTATTTGGATAGAACGTTTTGTGCTAGAGATAGGGGGAACAGGTTAAGGGTTTGCTATCCCGGAGCTGGCATTGGTGATATTATAAACAACATGAATGATATTATGGCTGGTAATGGGAACAATCCCATTATTTGCATTAGCGTGGGAGGAAATGATGTTGGTCGAGTCAGGAGTGAGGAACTGATTCAGAGGTATAAAACAGCCATAGAGTTAGTTAGGAGCAAGGGAGGAATCCCGATCATATGTGGCATTCTTCCAAGAAAGGGAGTGGGAAATGAATGGATATCGAGGGCACTTGGTGTCAATTGCCGGCTGGAAAGATATTGCAAATCAAATGCAATATCTTTCATAGACAACTGGGAACACTTCTATGGAAGAAATGAAATGTATGCTCGTGATGGGGTGCATCTATCGAGAGCTGGGGTTGTTGCTGTTGCGAACTCGTTGGAAGAAGTGGTTAGAGGTGTTTGTTTGGGTTTAAACTGTTAGTAGATAGAGGTATGGGAATTGATTTGGAGGAAGGAGGTAATAAAAGTATGTGTTTGTGGGAGAAAGGAATTGGCAAAACGATCAGGGAAAGAGAAGGTCCGCAAAATAACAATTCACTTAGGGTATATTACACTAACAGTAGAAGTCTAAGAAATAAAATTAACGAATTAAATGCTCTTGTCTGCACAGAAAAAATAGATATTATTGCACTTACCGAAACGTGGATGAATGTAGAAAATAGAGAACTATTAGCTGAATATCAAATATACGGATTTAAACTATTTCACACAGATAGATATATTAGACGAGGAGGTGGAGTAGCCATATATGTTAGGGACAATTTGAAATGTAGTCTCAAAGAGGGAATCAAAACAGAGCCACACACAGAAACTATTTGGATAGAATTAAACGAAAAAGCTAATAATATTATAATAGGAGTAATATATAGGCCACCAAATTTAGACAGAATGGAAGCAAAGCATCTATGGGATGAAATATCTAGAGCATCTAGATCTAACAGTATTTATGTCATGGGTGACTTTAATTTTAGCGGAATAAACTGGTTGAACAAAACAGGGAATAGTGAAGCAGAAGATTTTCTAGAATTAATTGACGATTGCTTTCTTACGCAACACATTAAGGAACCAACACGGGAAAATAATATTTTAGATTTAGTGTTAACTAACAGGGAAACGCAAATTAATGACATCGAAATAGGGAGTGAGCTAGGGAACAGTGATCACAAAGAAATCAGATTTAGCATAGAATGGAATAGACCAGTAGGAGAAAATTCTGTTAAAGTGCCAGATTTTCGAAAAGCTGATTTTAATAGCCTAAGAAATTTTTTGGGTCAAATTGATTGGAAAGTCTTGGGTATGGGGTGTGGGCCGGTCTTGGAGCGAGACATGAACCCAGCGATAGGTGACTTAAATGGGGATTTCGATGTGGATTCAATATATAACTTATTTAAGAATATTCTAAACAAAGCACAGGAACGTAGTATACCATACAAATTGAATAGATCGAATACTAATGACCCAAAGTGGATAACAAAGAATTTGAAGAACCTTATAGGTAAAAAGAGAGCTTGGTACAAAAGGATTAAAAATGGGGAGGTCACTTTAGAACAGGAATTCGTACAACTGGTTAGAAATGTTAAAAAAGAGATAAGGAAAGCAAAAAGAAACTATGAAGTTCGCATAGCAGGGCAAGCAAAGACAAATCCTAAAGGTTTTTTTCAGTTATATCGTACTAAGACTAGGGAAAGGATAGGTCCATTAAAAACTGATACAGGTCAAATAACAGATAGTGATGAAGAGATGAGTAGTATTTTTAATAAATATTTTGTATCTGTATTTACTAAAGAGGAACTTAACAATATGCCTTCAGCCGAACAAGTCTATGTGGGTGGGGACGAGGACAGGTTGACGAGTTTAGCAGTTACCAGGGAGGATGTTCTTAAACAAATAGTAAAACTCAAACCAAACAAATCCCCAGGGCCGGATGAAGTGTTTGCCAGGGTGCTTAAAGAATGCAAAGAAGAGCTTTGTGACCCACTGTCTACCATATTTAATAAATCAATAGAGTCAGGCAGTGCCAGAGTTTTGGAAAGTTGCTAATGTGATACTAGTTTTTAAGAAAGGAGATAGATCACTTGCGTCTAACTATCGACCAATTAGCCTAACGTCTATTGTGGGAAAGTTACTCGAATCTATAATAGCAAATAAAATTCGTCTTCATCTTGAAAAACATAAATTAATAATTGAGTCTCAACATGGTTTTATAAATGGCCGTTCATGTTTAACAAATTTGTTATCTTTTTATTCTAGCATTGTTGAGGCAGTTGATAGTGGTAAGGATTGCGATGTTGTGTACCTTGACTTTAGCAAAGCTTTTGATACAGTGCCACATGAAAGACTGATTAAAAAGATAGAGTCTCATGGTATTGGGGGTGCTATATTAAGCTGGATTAGGGCATGGCTATACCAAAGGAAACAGAGAGTTAGTATAAATGGAATCAAGTCAGAGTGGGAAAATGTTGTAAGCGGAGTGCCTCAAGGCTCTGTCCTGGGACCTCTGTTGTTTATAATATATATAAATGATTTAGATTCAGGTTTGAGTAGCAACATTTGCAAATTTGCCGATGATACGAAAATCGGTAGGGAAATTAATTCGGAGGAGGACTCACTATCACTTCAAGTTGATCTAGATAGGGTTTTGAAATGGTCAAAGGATTGGCAGATGCAGTTTAATGCTGATAAATGTAAAGTTCTGAGGTTAGGTAATGATGATAGAGTTACAAGATATGAGCTAGATGGTGTTGTGATTGCGAAGTCGGATTGCGAAAGGGATCTGGGAGTTATGATTAGTAAGAATTTAAAACAAAAGGATCAATGCATAAATGTTCGTAATAAGGCAAATCGGACACTTGGATTTATTAATCGCAGCGTTAGTAACAAGACACCTGGTGTGGTTCTCAAGCTATATCTTGCTCTAGTTAGGCCCCATTTAGATTATGCAGTTCAGTTTTGGTCGCCATATTATAGAATGGATATAAATTCACTTGAACGTGTCCAGCGTAGGATGACTAAGTTAATTCCCCAAATTAGAAATCTTTCATATGAAGAAAGATTAACAAAGCTTAAGTTGCATTCACTGGAAAGGCGAAGAGTTAGGGGCGACATGATAGAGGTTTACAAGTGGGTGAATGGACATAACAAGGGGGATATTAATAGGGTATTAAAAGTATCAACACAGGACAGAACACGAAATAATGGGTATAAATTGGATAAGTTTAGATTTAGGAAAGACTTGGGTAAATACTGGTTCAGTAACAGGGTTGTTGATTTGTGGAACCAATTGCCGCATAACGTGGTGGAGGTGGGGTCCCTCGATTGTTTCAAGCGCGGGTTGGACAATTATATGAGTGGGATTGGGTGGTTATAGAATAGGAGCTGCCTCGAATGGGCCAATAGGCCTTCTGCAGTTACCTTTGTTCTTATGTTTATGTTCTTATGTTCTAACCAGTGCATGATATAGCTTAAGAACCACACCAGGTGTCTTGTTACTAACGCTTCGATTAATAAATCCCAGTGTCCTATTCGCCATATTAAGAACATTCATGCATTGATCCTTTTGTTTTAAATTCTTATTAATCATAACTGCCAGATCCCTTTCGCAATCCGACTTCGCAGTCTCAACACCATCTAGCTCGTATCTTGTAACTCTATCATCATTACCTAGCCTCAGAACTTTACATTTATCAGCATTAAACTGCATTTGCCAATCATTTGACCATTTCAAAACCCTATCTAGATCAACTTGAAGTGATAGTGAGTCCTCCTCCGAATTAATTTCCCTACCGATTTTCGTATCATCGGCAAATTTGCAAATGTTGCTACTCAAACTTGAATCTAAATCATTTATATATATTATAAACAACAGAGGTCCCAGGACAGAGCCCTGAGGTACTCCACTAACAACATTATCCCACTCTGACTTAACCCCATTTATACTAACTCTCTGTTTCCTTTGGAATAGCCATGCCCTAATCCAAGTTAATATAGCAGCCCCAATACCATGAGCTTCTACTTTTTTAATTAGTCTTTCATGTGGCACTGTATCAAAAGCTTTGCTAAAGTCAAGGTACACGACATCACAATCCTTACCACTATCAACTGCCTCAACTATGCTGGAAAAAAAAGTTAGCAAATTTGTTAAACATGAACGGCCATTTGTAAAACCATGTTGCGACTCATTTATTAATTTATGTTTTTCAAGATGGAGACGAATTGTATTTGCAATTATTGATTCAAGTAACTTTCCCACAATAGACGTTAGGCTAATTGGCCGATAGTTTGACGCAGGTGATCTATCTCCTTTCTTAAAAATTGGTACCACATTAGCAACCTTCCATGACTCTGGCACTCTGCCTGACTCTATTGATTTATTAAATATGGTAGACAGTGGCTCGGAAAGCTCCTCTTTGCATTCTTTAAGCACCCTGGCAAACACTTCATCCAGCCCTGGGGATTTGTTTGGTTTTAGTTTTTCTAATTGTTTAATTACATCCTCCCTGGTAACTGCTAAACTAGTCAACCTGTCCTCATCCCCATCCACATAGACTTGTTCGGCTGAAGGCATATTGTTAAGTTCTTCTTTAGTAAATACAGATATTAAATATTTGTTAAAAATACTACTCATCTCATTGTCATTATCCGATATTTGACCTGTCTCAGATTTTAATGGACCTATCCTTTCCCTAGTCTTAGTTCGATATAACTGAAAAAAACCTTTAGGATTTGACTTTGCTTGCTCTGCTATGCGAACTTCATAGTTTCTTTTTGCTTTCCTAATCTCTTTTTTAACATTTCTAACCAGTTGTATGAATTCTTGTTCTAACCTGACTTCCCCATTCTTAATCCTTTTGTACCAAGCTCTCCTTTTACCTATAAGGTTCTTTAAATTATTTGTTATCCACTTTGGGTCATTAGTATTCGATCTATTCAATTTGTATGGTATACTACGTTCCTGTGCTTTGTTTAGAATATTCCTAAATAAGTTATATATTAAATCTACATCGAAATCCCCTTTTACGTCACCAGTCGCTGGGTTCATGTCTCGCTCTAAGACCGGCCCACACCCCATACCCAAGACTTTCCAATCTATTTGACCCAAAAAATTTCTTAGGCTATTAAAATCAGCTTTTCGAAAATCTGGCACTTTAACAGAATTTTCTCCTACAGGTCTATTCCATTCTATGCTAAATCTGATAACTTTGTGATCACTGTTCCCTAGCTCACTCCCTATTTCGATGACATTAATTTGTGTTTCCCTGTGTTTCACTAAATCTAAAATATTATTTTCCCGCATTGGTTCCTTAATGTGTTGCGTAAGAAAGCAATCGTCAGTTAATTCTAGAAAATCTTCTGCTTCACTATTCCCTGTTTTGTTCACCCAGTTTATTCCACTAAAATTAAAGTCACCCATGACTTAAATACTGTTAGATCTAGATGCTCAAGATATTTCATACCATAGATGCTTTGCTTCAATTCTGTCTAAATTTGGTGGCCTATATAGCTCCTATTATAATATTATTTGCTTTTTCGTTTAATTCTATCCAAATAGTTTCTGTGTGTGGCTCAGTTTTGATTCCCTCTTTGAGACTACATTTCAAATTGTCCCTAACATATATGGCTACTCCCCCTCCTCGTCTAATATATCTATCTGTGTGAAATAGTTTAAATCCATTTATCTCATATTCAGCTAATAGTTCTCTATTTTCTACATTCATCCACGTTTCGGTAAGTGCAATAATATCTGTTTTTTCTGTGCAGACAAGAGCATTTAATTCATTAATTTTATTTCTTAGACTTCTACTGTTAGTGTAATATATCCTAAGTGAATTGTTATTTTGAGGCCCTTTTCTTTCCCTGATCATTTTGCCAATTCTTTTCTCCCACGAACACATACTTTTATTACCTCCTTCTTCCAAATCAATTCCCATACCTCTATCTACTAACAGTTTAAACCCAAACAAACACCTCTAATCACTTCTTCCAACGAGTTCGCAACAACCCCAGCCCTCGATAGATGCACCCCATCACGAGCATACATTTCATTTCTACTTCATTTGCTTAGGAAGTACCTAAGCAAACATTAGTTGTGGGAGATTCCCAGATAAGGTATTTGGATAGAACGTTTTGTGCTAGAGATAGGGGGAACAGGTTAAGGGTTTGCTATCCCGGAGCTGGCATTGGTGATATTATAAACAACATGAATGATATTATGGCTGGTAATGGGAACAATCCCATTATTTGCATTAGCGTGGGAGGAAATGATGTTGGTCGAGTCAGGAGTGAGGAACTGATTCAGAGGTATAAAACAGCCATAGAGTTAGTTAGGAGCAAGGGAGGAATCCCGATCATATGTGGCATTCTTCCAAGAAAGGGAGTGGGAAATGAATGGATATCGAGGGCACTTGGTGTCAATTGCCGGCTGGAAAGATATTGCAAATCAAATGCAATATCTTTCATAGACAACTGGGAACACTTCTATGGAAGAAATGAAATGTATGCTCGTGATGGGGTGCATCTATCGAGAGCTGGGGTTGTTGCTGTTGCGAACTCGCTAGAAGAAGTGGTTAGAGGTGTTTGTTTGGGTTTAAACTGTTAGTAGATAGAGGTATGGGAATTGATTTGGAGGAAGGAGGTAATAAAAGTATGTGTTTGTGGGAGAAAGGAATTGGCAAAACGATCAGGGAAAGAGAAGGTCCGCAAAATAACAATTCACTTAGGGTATATTACACTAACAGTAGAAGTCTAAGAAATAAAATTAACGAATTAAATGCTCTTGTCTGCACAGAAAAAATAGATATTATTGCACTTACCGAAACGTGGATGAATGTAGAAAATAGAGAACTATTAGCTGAATATCAAATATATGGATTTAAACTATTTCACACAGATAGATATATTAGACGAGGAGGTGGAGTAGCCATATATGTTAGGGACAATTTGAAATGTAGTCTCAAAGAGGGAATCAAAACAGAGCCACACACAGAAACTATTTGGATTGAATTAAACGAAAAAGCTAATAATATTATAATAGGAGTAATATATAGGCCACCAAATTTAGACAGAATGGAAGCAAAGCATCTATGGGATGAAATATCTAGAGCATCTAGATCTAACAGTATTTATGTCATGGGTGACTTTAATTTTAGCGGAATAAACTGGTTAAACAAAACAGGGAATAGTGAAGCAGAAGATTTTCTAGAATTAATTGACGATTGCTTTCTTACGCAACACATTAAGGAACCAACACGGGAAAATAATATTTTAGATTTAGTGTTAACTAACAGGGA
Organism: Procambarus clarkii; assembly: GCF_040958095.1. Classification (NCBI taxonomy): domain Eukaryota; kingdom Metazoa; phylum Arthropoda; class Malacostraca; order Decapoda; family Cambaridae; genus Procambarus; species Procambarus clarkii. The sequence goes on from NC_091161.1 coordinate 38,783,439, forward strand.
AACGCAAATTAATGACATCGAAATAGGGAGTGAGCTAGGGAGCAGTGATCACAAAGAAATCAGATTTAGCATAGAATGGAATAGACCAGTAGGAGAAAATTCTGTTAAAGTGCCAGATTTTCGAAAAGCTGATTTTAATAGCCTAAGAAATTTTTTGGGTCAAATTGATTGGAAAGGCTTGGGTATGGGGTGTGGGCCGGTCTTGGAGCGAGACATGAACCCAGCGATAGGTGACTTAAATGGGGATTTCGATGTGGATTCAATATATAACTTATTTAAGAATATTAATGGTGTTGTGATTGCGAAGTCGGATTGCGAAAGGGATCTGGGAGTTATGATTAGTAAGAATTTAAAACAAAAGGATCAATGCATAAATGTTCGTAATAAGGCAAATCGGACACTTGGATTTATTAATCGCAGCGTTAGTAACAAGACACCTGGTGTGGTTCTCAAGCTATATCTTGCTCTAGTTAGGCCCCATTTAGATTATGCAGTTCAGTTTTGGTCGCCATATTATAGAATGGATATAAATTCACTTGAACGTGTCCAGCGTAGGATGACTAAGTTAATTCCCCAAATTAGAAATCTTTCATATGAAGAAAGATTAACAAAGCTTAAGTTGCATTCACTGGAAAGGCGAAGAGTTAGGGGTGACATGATAGAGGTTTACAAGTGGATGAATGGACATAACCGGGGGGATATTAATAGGGTATTAAAAGTATCAACACAGGACAGAACACGAAACAATGGATATAAATTGGATAAGTTTAGATTTAGGAAAGACTTGGGTAAATACTGGTTCAGTAACAGGGTTGTTGATTTGTGGAACCAATTGCCGCGTAACATTGTGGAGGTGGGGTCCCTCGATTGTTTCAAGCACGGGTTGGACAAGTATATGAGTGGGATTGGGTGGTTATAGAATAGGAGCTGCCTCGTATGGGCCAATAGGCCTTCTGCAGTTACCTTTGTTCTTATGTTCTTATGTTCTTATATTCTAAACAAAGCACAGGAACGTAGTATACCATACAAATTGAATAGATCGTATACTAATGACCCAAAGTGGATAACAAAGAATTTGAAGAACCTTATAGGTAAAAAGAGAGCTTGGTACAAAAGGATTAAAAATGGGGAGGTCACTTTAGAACAGGAATTCGTACAACTGGTTAGAAATGTTAAAAAAGAGATAAGGAAAGCAAAAAGAAACTATGAAGTTCGCATAGCAGGGCAAGCAAAGACAAATCCTAAAGGGTTTTTTCAGTTATATCGTACTAAGACTAGGGAAAGGATAGGTCCATTAAAAACTGAGACAGGTCAAATAACAGATAGTGATGAAGAGATGAGTAGTATTTTTAATAAATATTTTGTATCTGTATTTACTAAAGAGGAACTTAACAATATGCCTTCAGCCGAACAAGTCTATGTGGGTGGGGACGAGGACAGGTTGACGAGTTTAGCAGTTACCAGGGAGGATGTTCTTAAACAAATAGTAAAACTCAAACCAAACAAATCCCCAGGGCCGGATGAAGTGTTTGCTAGGGTGCTTAAAGAATGCAAAGAGGAGCTTTGTGACCCACTGTCAACCATATTTAATAAATCAATAGAGTCAGGCAGAGTGCCAGAGTTTTGGAAAGTTGCTAATGTGATACCAGTTTTTAAGAAAGGAGATAGATCACTTGCGTCTAACTATCGACCAATTAGCCTAACGTCTATTGTGGGAAAGTTACTCGAATCTATAATAGCAAATAAAATTCGTCTTCATCTTGAAAAACATAAATTAATAATTGAGTCGCAACATGGTTTTATAAATGGCCGTTCATGTTTAACAAATTTGTTATCTTTTTATTCTAGCATTGTTGAGGCAGTTGATAGTGGTAAGGATTGCGATGTTGTATACCTTGACTTTAGCAAAGCTTTTGATACAGTGCCACATGAAAGACTGATTAAAAAAAATAGAGTCTCATGGTATTGGGGGTGCTATATTAAGCTGGATTAGGGCATGGCTATACCAAAGGAAACAGAGAGTTAGTATAAATGGAATCAAGTCAGAGTGGGAAAATGTTGTAAGTGGAGTGCCTCAAGGCTCTGTCCTGGGACCTCTGTTGTTTATAATATATATAAATGATTTAGATTCAGGTTTGAGTAGCAACATTTGCAAATTTGCCGATGATACGAAAATCGGTAGGGAAATTAATTCGGAGGAGGACTCACTATCACTTCAAGTTGATCTAGATAGGGTTTTGAAATGGTCAAAGGATTGGCAGATGCAGTTTAATGCTGATAAATGTAAAGTTCTGAGGTTAGGTAATGATGATAGAGTTACAAGATACGAGCTAGATGGTGTTGTGATTGCGAAGTCGGATTGCGAAAGGGATCTGGGAGTTATGATTAGTAAGAATTTAAAACAAAAGGATCAATGCATAAATGTTCGTAATAAGGCAAATCGGACACTTGGATTTATTAATCGCAGCGTTAGTAACAAGACACCTGGTGTGGTTCTCAAGCTATATCTTGCTCTAGTTAGGCCCCATTTAGATTATGCAGTTCAGTTTTGGTCGCCATATTATAGAATGGATATAAATTCACTTGAACGTGTCCAGCGTAGGATGACTAAGTTAATTCCCCAAATTAGAAATCTTTCATATGAAGAAAGATTAACAAAGCTTAAGTTGCATTCACTGGAAAGGCGAAGAGTTAGGGGTGACATGATAGAGGTTTACAAGTGGATGAATGGACATAACCGGGGGGATATTAATAGGGTATTAAAAGTATCAACACAGGACAGAACACGAAACAATGGATATAAATTGGATAAGTTTAGATTTAGGAAAGACTTGGGTAAATACTGGTTCAGTAACAGGGTTGTTGATTTGTGGAACCAATTGCCGCGTAACATTGTGGAGGTGGGGTCCCTCGATTGTTTCAAGCACGGGTTGGACAAGTATATGAGTGGGATTGGGTGGTTATAGAATAGGAGCTGCCTCGTATGGGCCAATAGGCCTTCTGCAGTTACCTTTGTTCTTATGTTCTTATGTTCTTCCATAGAAGCGTTCCCAGTTGTCTATGAAAGATATTGCATTTGATTTGCAATATCTTGCCAGCCGGCAATTGACACCAAGTGCCCTCGACATCCATTCATTTCCCACTCCCTTTCTTGGAAGAATGCCACTTATGATTCATGTCTGGGTTCATGTCTCTGGAGCGAGACATGAACCCAGCGATAGGTGACTTAAATGGGGATTTCGATGTGGATTCAATATATAACTTATTTAAGAATATTCTAAACAAAGCACAGGAACGTAGTATACCATACAAATTGAATAGATCGTATACTAATGACCCAAAGTGGATAACAAAGAATTTGAAGAACCTTATAGGTAAAAAGAGAGCTTGGTACAAAAGGATTAAAAATGGAGAGGTCACTTTAGAACAGGAATTCGTACAACTGGTTAGAAATGTTAAAAAAGAGATAAGGAAAGCAAAAAGAAACTATGAAGTTCGCATAGCAGGGCAAGCAAAGACAAATCCTAAAGGGTTTTTTCAGTTATATCGTACTAAGACTAGGGAAAGGATAGGTCCATTAAAAACTGAGACAGGTCAAATAACAGATAGAGATGAAGAGATGAGTAGTATTTTTAATAAATATTTTGTATCTGTATTTACTAAAGAGGAACTTAACAATATGCCTTCAGCCGAACAAGTCTATGTGGGTGGGGACGAGGACAGGTTGACGAGTTTAGCAGTTACCAGGGAGGATGTTCTTAAACAAATAGTAAAACTCAAACCAAACAAATCCCCAGGGCCGGATGAAGTGTTTGCTAGGGTGCTTAAAGAATGCAAAGAGGAGCTTTGTGACCCACTGTCAACCATATTTAATAAATCAATAGAGTCAGGCAGAGTGCCAGAGTTTTGGAAAGTTGCTAATGTGATACCAGTTTTTAAGAAAGGAGATGGAAGCAAAGCATCTATGGGATGAAATATCTAGAGCATCTAGATCTAACAGTATTTATGTCATGGGTGACTTTAATTTTAGCGGAATAAACTGGTTGAACAAAACAGGGAATAGTGAAGCAGAAGATTTTCTAGAATTAATTGACGATTGCTTTCTTACGCAACACATTAAGGAACCAACACGGGAAAATAATATTTTAGATTTAGTGTTAACTAACAGGGAAACGCAAATTAATGACATCGAAATAGGGAGTGAGCTAGGGAGCAGTGATCACAAAGAAATCAGATTTAGCATAGAATGGAATAGACCAGTAGGAGAAAATTCTGTTAAAGTGCCAGATTTTCGAAAAGCTGATTTTAATAGCCTCAGAAATTTTTTGGGTCAAATTGATTGGAAAGGCTTGGGTATGGGGTGTGGGCCGGTCTTGGAGCGAGACATGAACCCAGCGATAGGTGACTTAAATGGGGATTTCGATGTGGATTCAATATATAACTTATTTAAGAATATTCTAAACAAAGCACAGGAAGGTAGTATACCATACAAATTGAATAGATCGTATACTAATGACCCAAAGTGGATAACAAAGAATTTGAAGAACCTTATAGGTAAAAAGAGAGCTTGGTACAAAAGGATTAAAAATGGGGAGGTCACTTTAGAACAGGAATTCGTACAACTGGTTAGAAATGTTAAAAAAGAGATAAGGAAAGCAAAAAGAAACTATGAAGTTCGCATAGCAGGGCAAGCAAAGACAAATCCTAAAGGGTTTTTTCAGTTATATCGTACTAAGACTAGGGAAAGGATAGGTCCATTAAAAACTGAGACAGGTCAAATAACAGATAGTGATGAAGAGATGAGTAGTATTTTTAATAAATATTTTGTATCTGTATTTACTAAAGAGGAACTTAACAATATGCCTTCAGCCGAACAAGTCTATGTGGGTGGGGACGAGGACAGGTTGACGAGTTTAGCAGTTACCAGGGAGGATGTTCTTAAATAAATAGTAAAACTCAAACCAAACAAATCCCCAGGGCCGGATGAAGTGTTTGCTAGGGTGCTTAAAGAATGCAAAGAGGAGCTTTGTGACCCACTGTCAACCATATTTAATAAATCAATAGAGTCAGGCAGAGTGCCAGAGTTTTGGAAAGTTGCTAATGTGATACCAGTTTTTAAGAAAGGAGATAGATCACTTGCGTCTAACTATCGACCAATTAGCCTAACGTCTATTGTGGGAAAGTTACTCGAATCTATAATAGCAAATAAAATTCGTCTTCATCTTGAAAAACATAAATTAATAATTGAGTCGCAACATGGTTTTATAAATGGCCGTTCATATTTAACAAATTTGTTATCTTTTTATTCTAGCATTGTTGAGGCAGTTGATAGTGGTAAGGATTGCGATGTTGTATACCTTGACTTTAACAAAGCTTTTGATACAGTGCCACATGAAAGACTGATTAAAAAAATAGAGTCTCATGGTATTGGGGGTGCTATATTAAGCTGGATTAGGGCATGGCTATACCAAAGGAAACAGAGAGTTAGTATAAATGGAATCAAGTCAGAGTGGGAAAATGTTGTAAGTGGAGTGCCTCAAGGCTCTGTCCTGGGACCTCTGTTGTTTATAATATATATAAATGATTTAGATTCAGGTTTGAGTAGCAACATTTGCAAATTTGCCGATGATACGAAAATCGGTAGGGAAATTAATTCGGAGGAGGACTCACTATCACTTCAAGTTGATCTAGATAGGGTTTTGAAATGGTCAAAGGATTGGCAGATGCAGTTTAATGCTGATAAATGTAAAGTTCTGAGGTTAGGTAATGATGATAGAGTTACAAGATACGAGCTAGATGGTGTTGTGATTGCGAAGTCGGATTGCGAAAGGGATCTGGGAGTTATGATTAGTAAGAATTTAAAACAAAAGGATCAATGCATAAATGTTCGTAATAAGGCAAATCGGACACTTGGATTTATTAATCGCAGCGTTAGTAACAAGACACCTGGTGTGGTTCTCAAGCTATATCTTGCTCTAGTTAGGCCCCATTTAGATTATGCAGTTCAGTTTTGGTCGCCATATTATAGAATGGATATAAATTCACTTGAACGTGTCCAGCGTAGGATGACTAAGTTAATTCCCCAAATTAGAAATCTTTCATATGAAGAAAGATTAACAAAGCTTAAGTTGCATTCACTGGAAAGGCGAAGAGTTAGGGGTGACATGATAGAGGTTTACAAGTGGATGAATGGACATAACCGGGGGGATATTAATAGGGTATTAAAAGTATCAACACAGGACAGAACACGAAACAATGGATATAAATTGGATAAGTTTAGATTTAGGAAAGACTTGGGTAAATACTGGTTCAGTAACAGGGTTGTTGATTTGTGGAACCAATTGCCGCGTAACATTGTGGAGGTGGGGTCCCTCGATTGTTTCAAGCACGGGTTGGACAAGTATATGAGTGGGATTGGGTGGTTATAGAATAGGAGCTGCCTCGTATGGGCCAATAGGCCTTCTGCAGTTACCTTTGTTCTTATGTTCTTATGTTCTTATGAGATAGATCACTTGCGTCTAACTATCGACCAATTAGCCTAACGTCTATTGTGGGAAAGTTACTCGAATCTATAATAGCAAATAAAATTCGTCTTCATCTTGAAAAACATAAATTAATAATTGAGTCGCAACATGGTTTTATAAATGGCCGTTCATGTTTAACAAATTTGTTATCTTTTTATTCTAGCATTGTTGAGGCAGTTGATAGTGGTAAGGATTGCGATGTTGTATACCTTGACTTTAGCAAAGCTTTTGATACAGTGCCACATGAAAGACTGATAAAAAAATAGAGTCTCATGGTATTGGGGGTGCTATATTAAGCTGGATTAGGGCATGGCTATACCAAAAGAAACAGAGAGTTAGTATAAATGGAATCAAGTCAGAGTGGGAAAATGTTGTAAGTGGAGTGCCTCAAGGCTCTGTCCTGGGACCTCTGTTGTTTATAATATATATAAATGATTTAGATTCAGGTTTGAGTAGCAACATTTGCAAATTTGCCGATGATACGAAAATCGGTAGGGAAATTAATTCGGAGGAGGACTCACTATCACTTCAAGTTGATCTAGATAGGGTTTTGAAATGGTCAAAGGATTGGCAGATGCAGTTTAATGCTGATAAATGTAAAGTTCTGAGGTTAGGTAATGATGATAGAGTTACAAGATACGAGCTAGATGGTGTTGTGATTGCGAAGTCGGATTGCGAAAGGGATCTGGGAGTTATGATTAGTAAGAATTTAAAACTAAAGGATCAATCCATAAATGTTCGTAATAAGGCAAATCGGACACTTGGATTTATTAATCGCAGCGTTAGTAACAAGACACCTGGTGTGGTTCTCAAGCTATATCTTGCTCTAGTTAGGCCCCATTTAGATTATGCAGTTCAGTTTTGGTCGCCATATTATAGAATGGATATAAATTCACTTGAACGTGTCCAGCGTAGGATGACTAAGTTAATTCCCCAAATTAGAAATCTTTCATATGAAGAAAGATTAACAAAGCTTAAGTTGCATTCACTGGAAAGGCGAAGAGTTAGGGGTGACATGATAGAGGTTTACAAGTGGATGAATGGACATAACCGGGGGGATATTAATAGGGTATTAAAAGTATCAACACAGGACAGAACACGAAACAATGGATATAAATTGGATAAGTTTAGATTTAGGAAAGACTTGGGTAAATACTGGTTCAGTAACAGGGTTGTTGATTTGTGGAACCAATTGCCGCGTAACATTGTGGAGGTGGGGTCCCTCGATTGTTTCAAGCACGGGTTGGACAAGTATATGAGTGGGATTGGGTGGTTATAGAATAGGAGCTGCCTCGTATGGGCCAATAGGCCTTCTGCAGTTACCTTTGTTCTTATGTTCTTATGATCAGGATTCCTCCCTTGCTCCTAACTAATTCAATGGCTGTCCTAAATCTCTGTATTAGTTCCTCACTCCTAACTCGCCCAACATCATTACCCCCTGCACTAATACAAATAATGGGTTTGTTCCCATTTCCCGTCATAATATCATTCATGTTTCCAACAATATCACCAATTCCAGTTCCCGGATAGCAAACCCTTAATCTGATAGCAAACCCTCTATGTGGGTGGGGACGAGGACAGGTTGACGAGTTTAGCAGTTACCAGGGAGGATGTTCTTAAACAAATAGTAAAACTCAAACCAAACAAATCCCCAGGGCCGGATGAAGTGTTTGCTAGGGTGCTTAAAGAATGCAAAGAGGAGCTTTGTGACCCACTGTCAACCATATTTAATAAATCAATAGAGTCAGGCAGAGTGCCAGAGTTTTGGAAAGTTGCTAATGTGATACCAGTTTTTAAGAAAGGAGATAGATCACTTGCGTCTAACTATCGACCAATTAGCCTAACGTCTATTGTGGGAAAGTTACTCGAATCTATAATAGCAAATAAAATTCGTCTTCATCTTGAAAAACATAAATTAATAATTGAGTCGCAACATGGTTTTATAAATGGCCGTTCATGTTTAACAAATTTGTTATCTTTTTATTCTAGCATTGTTGAGGCAGTTGATAGTGGTAAGGATTGCGATGTTGTATACCTTGACTTTAGCAAAGCTTTTGATACAGTGCCACATGAAAGACTGATTAAAAAAATAGAGTCTCATGGTATTGGGGGTGCTATATTAAGCTGGATTAGGGCATGGCTATACCAAAGGAAACAGAGAGTTAGTATAAATGGAACCAAGTCAGAGTGGGAAAATGTTGTAAGTGGAGTGCCTCAAGGCTCTGTCCTGGGACCTCTGTTGTTTATAATATATATAAATGATTTAGATTCAGGTTTGAGTAGCAACATTTGCAAATTTGCCGATGATACGAAAATCGGTAGGGAAATTAATTCGGAGGAGGACTCACTATCACTTCAAGTTGATCTAGATAGGGTTTTGAAATGGTCAAAGGATTGGCAGATGCAGTTTAATGCTGATAAATGTAAAGTTCTGAGGTTAGGTAATGATGATAGAGTTACAAGATACGAGCTAGATGGTGTTGTGATTGCGAAGTCGGATTGCGAAAGGGATCTGGGAGTTATGATTAGTAAGAATTTAAAACAAAAGGATCAATGCATAAATGTTCGTAATAAGGCAAATCGGACACTTGGATTTATTAATCGCAGCGTTAGTAACAAGACACCTGGTGTGGTTCTCAAGCTATATCTTGCTCTAGTTAGGCCCCATTTAGATTATGCAGTTCAGTTTTGGTCGCCATATTATAGAATGGATATAAATTCACTTGAACGTGTCCAGCGTAGGATGACTAAGTTAATTCCCCAAATTAGAAATCTTTCATATGAAGAAAGATTAACAAAGCTTAAGTTGCATTCACTGGAAAGGCGAAGAGTTAGGGGTGACATGATAGAGGTTTACAAGTGGATGAATGGACATAACCGGGGGGATATTAATAGGGTATTAAAAGTATCAACACAGGACAGAACACGAAACAATGGATATAAATTGGATAAGATAACAATATGCCTTCAGCCGAACAAGTCTATGTGGGTGGGGACGAGGACAGGTTGACGAGTTTAGCAGTTACCAGGGAGGATGTTCTTAAACAAATAGTAAAACTCAAACCAAACAAATCCCCAGGGCCGGATGAAGTGTTTGCTAGGGTGCTTAAAGAATGCAAAGAGGAGCTTTGTGACCCACTGTCAACCATATTCAATAAATCAATAGAGTCAGGCAGAGTGCCAGAGTTTTGGAAAGTTGCTAATGTGATACCAGTTTTTAAGAAAGGAGATAGATCACTTGCGTCTAACTATCGACCAATTAGCCTAACGTCTATTGTGGGAAAGTTACTCGAATCTATAATAGCAAATAAAATTCGTCTTCATCTTGAAAAACATAAATTAATAATTGAGTCGCAACATGGTTTTATAAATGGCCGTTCATGTTTAACAAATTTGTTATCTTTTTATTCTAGCATTGTTGAGGCAGTTGATAGTGGTAAGGATTGCGATGTTGTATACCTTGACTTTAGCAAAGCTTTTGATACAGTGCCACATGAAAGACTGATTAAAAAAATAGAGTCTCATGGTATTGGGGGTGCTATATTAAGCTGGATTAGGGCATGGCTATACCAAAGGAAACAGAGAGTTAGTATAAATGGAATCAAGTCAGAGTGGGAAAATGTTGTAAGTGGAGTGCCTCAAGGCTCTGTCCTGGGACCTCTGTTGTTTATAATATATATAAATGATTTAGATTCAGGTTTGAGTAGCAACATTTGCAAATTTGCCGATGATACGAAAATCGGTAGGGAAATTAATTCGGAGGAGGACTCACTATCACTTCAAGTTGATCTGGATAGGGTTTTGAAATGGTCAAAGGATTGGCAGATGCAGTTTAATGCTGATAAATGTAAAGTTCTGAGGTTAGGTAATGATGATAGAGTTACAAGATACGAGCTAGATGGTGTTGTGATTGCGAAGTCGGATTGCGAAAGGGATCTGGGAGTTATGATTAGTAAGAATTTAAAACAAAAGGATCAATGCATAAATGTTCGTAATAAGGCAAATCGGACACTTGGATTTATTAATCGCAGCGTTAGTAACAAGACACCTGGTGTGGTTCTCAAGCTATATCTTGCTCTAGTTAGGCCCCATTTAGATTATGCAGTTCAGTTTTGGTCGCCATATTATAGAATGGATATAAATTCACTTGAACGTGTCCAGCGTAGGATGACTAAGTTAATTCCCCAAATTAGAAATCTTTCATATGAAGAAAGATTAACAAAGCTTAAGTTGCATTCACTGGAAAGGCGAAGAGTTAGGGGTGACATGATAGAGGTTTACAAGTGGATGAATGGACATAACCGGGGGGATATTAATAGGGTATTAAAAGTATCAACACAGGACAGAACACGAAACAATGGATATAAATTGGATAAGTTTAGATTTAGGAAAGACTTGGGTAAATACTGGTTCAGTAACAGGGTTGTTGATTTGTGGAACCAATTGCCGCGTAACATTGTGGAGGTGGGGTCCCTCGATTGTTTCAAGCACGGGTTGGACAAGTATATGAGTGGGATTGGGTGGTTATAGAATAGGAGCTGCCTCGTATGGGCCAATAGGCCTTCTGCAGTTACCTTTGTTCTTATGTTCTTATGTTCTTAAGTTTAGATTTAGGAAAGACTTGGGTAAATACTGGTTCAGTAACAGGGTTGTTGATTTGTGGAACCAATTGCCGCGTAACATTGTGGAGGTGGGGTCCCTCGATTGTTTCAAGCACGGGTTGGACAAGTATATGAGTGGGATTGGGTGGTTATAGAATAGGAGCTGCCTCGTATGGGCCAATAGGCCTTCTGCAGTTACCTTTGTTCTTATGTTCTTATGTTCCCCCTATCTCTGGCACAAAACGTTCTGTCTAAATACCTCACCTGGGAATCCCTCCCACAACCAAAATTCGCTTCGGTACCGCCTTAACTTTCTGAGCAGCCTGAGGGGCCTGCGCTCCGCCGTTCCTCGCTGATTTCCTTGCTGCAGGCGCACTACAGCACTCGTCCTCCAACACGGCAAATGAATTTGCCGTCCTTAGGGCGTCTGTAGGCGGCCTTGTCAAGGTATTCTTAAGACCCCTGTCTTTCACTACTCTCCACGATGAGGTCTCGTCAACACTGGTCTCCTCCTTCGTTTCCTCTCGAAGTCTCAGCCGTCGTACCTCCTCCCTCAGCGAATCCATCTCTGCTCTCAGAGCTCCAACCAAACTCACCAAATCATTTACTAATCCTTCCAACAACCCCAGCCCTCGTATGTTCTTAAGAACATAAGAACAAAGATAATTGCAGAAGGCCTATTGGCCCATATGAGGCAGCTCCTATCTATAACCACCCAATCCCACTCATATACATGTCCAACCCACGCTTGAAACAATCGAGGGACCCCACTTTCACCACGTTATGCGGTAATTGGTTCCATAAATCAACAACCCTGTTACCGAACCAGTATTTATCCAAGTCTTTCCTAAATCTAAACTTATTCAACTTATACCAATTGTTTCGTGTTCTGTCTTGTGTTGTTACTTTTAATACCCTATTAATATCCCCTTTGCTATGTCCATTCATCCCCTTGTATACCTCTGTCAATTCACCCCTAACTCTTAGCCTTTCAAATAGACAAGATTATTTAATTCGTTTATTTTGTTTCTTAGACTTCAACTGTTAGCGTAATGTACCCTAAGTGTATCGATATTTTGAGACCCTATTCTTTCCCTGATCATTTTGCCAATTTCTTTCTCCAACAAACACATACTTTTATTACCTCCTTCCTCCCTATCAATTCCCATACTACTATCTGCTAACAGTTTAAACCCAAACAAACGCCTCCAACCACTGGTTCCAACGAGCTCCTAACTAATTCTATGGCTGTTTTATACCTCTGAATCAGTTCCTCACTCCTAACTCGACCAATATCATTACCTCCCGCGCTAATGCAAATAATGGGATTGTTCCCATTTCCAGTCATAATATCATTCATGTTGTTTATAATATCACCAATTCCAGCTCCCGGATAGCAAACCCTTAACCTATTCCCCCTATCTTTAGCACAAAACCTTCTGTCTAAATACCTCACCTGGGAGTCTCCCACAATCAAAATTCGCTTAGGTACCTCCTTTACTTTCTGAGTACTTTGAGGGGCCTGCGCTTCGTTGATTTCCCTTTTGAGTGAACTGCAGGCTCACCACAGCACTCGTCTTCCAACACGGCAAATGAATATGAAGTCGTTATAGGGCGTCTGTAGGCGGCCTTGTCAAGGTCTTCTTAAGATCCCTGTCCTTTACGACTTTCCACGACGAGGTCTTTTTAATATTGGTCTCCTCCTTCGTTTCTTCCCGATGTTGTTTCAGCTGACGTACCTCTTCCCATAGGTACTATCTTCCCATAGACTATCTGCGCCTGAGACAGCAAACCCTTGTCTCAGTGAGAGGGTGTGTTAACCGGAGCTCCTGAGTGTTGTTATATTATCATAGCAATATGGAAGTTGTAGTGAAGGACCTGGTGACTCTAGTGTAGTGAAGGACCTGGTGACTCTAGTGTAGTGAAGGACCTGGTGACTCTAGTGTAGTGAAGGACCTGGTGACTCTAGTGTAGTGAAGGACCTGGTGACTCTAGTGTAGTGAAGGACCTGGTGACTCTAGTGTAGTGAAGGACCTGGTGACTCTAGTGTAGTGAAGGACCTGGTGACTCTAGTGTAGTGAAGGACCTGGTGACTCTAGTGTAGTGAAGGACCTGGTGACTCTAGTGTAGTGAAGGACCTGGTGACTCTAGTGTAGTGAAGGACCTGGTGACTAGTGTAGTGAAGGACCTGGTGACTCTAGTGTAGTGAAGGACCTGGTGACTCTAGTGTAGTGAAGGACCTGGTGACTCTAGTGTAGTGAAGGACCTGGTGACTCTAGTGTAGTGAAGGACCTGGTGACTCTAGTGTAGTGAAGGACCTGGTGACTCTAGTGTAGTGAAGGACCTGGTGACTCTAGTGTAGTGAAGGACCTGGTGACTCTAGTGGGAGCCCTGAGGACAGAGTTGGACTCTCTGCGGGAGGAGGTGCGTCAGCTGAAAGAACAACGAGAAGTAACGAAGGAGGAGACCAGTAGTAAAGGGACCTCGTCTTGGAGAGTTGTGAAAGACAGGGGCCTTAAGAAGACTTTGATAAAGCCGCCTTCAAACGCCATAGCAACTTCTAATTCATTTGACGTTTTGGAGGACGAGTGCTGTGGTGAGACTGCGGATCGCACAAAAGGGAAAGCAACGAAGAGCAAGGAAGCGCAGGCCCCTCAGAGAGTAAAGGAAGTACCTAAGCAAACCTTAGTTGTGGGAGATTCCCAGATAAGGTATTTGGATAGAACGTTTTGTGCTAGAGAAAGGGGGAACAGGTTAAGGGTTTGCTATCCCGGAGCTGGCATTGGTGATATTATAAACAACATGAATTATATTATGGCTGGAAATGGGAACAATCCCATTATTTGCATTAGCGTGGGAGGAAATGATGTTGGTCGAGTTAGGAGTGAGGAACTGATTCAGAGGTTGACCAGACCACACACTAGAAATTGAAGGGACGACGACGTTTCGGTCCGTCCTGGACCATTCTCAAGTCGATTGTCCGACTTGAGAATGGTCCAGGACGGACCGAAACGTCGTCGTCCCTTCAATTTCTAGTGTGTGGTCTGGTCAACATACTTCAGCCACGTTATTGTGACTCATCGCCTGATTCAGAGGTATAAAACAGCCATAGAATTAGTTAGGAGCAAGGGAGGAATCCCGATCATATGTGTCATTCTTCCAAGAAAAAGAGTGGGAAATGACTGGATATCGAGAACACTTGGTGTCAATTGTCGGCTGGAAAGATATCGCAAATCAAATGCAATATCTTTCATAGACAACTGGGAACATTTCTATGGAAGAAATGAAATGTATGCTCGTGACGGGGTACATCTATCGAGGGCTGGGGTTGTTGCTGTTGCGAACTCGTTGGAAGAAGTGGTTAGAGGTGTTTGTTTGGGTTTAAACTGTTAGTAGATAGAGACATGGGAATTGATTAGGAGGAAGGAGGCAATAAAAGTATGTGTTTGTGGGAGAAAGGAATTGACAAAATGATCAGGGAAAGAGAAGGGCCTCAAAATAACAATTCACTTAGGGTATATTACACTAACAGTAGAAGTCTAAGAAATAAAATTAACGAATTAAATGCTCTTGTCTGCACAGAAAAAATAGATATTATTGCACTTACCGAAACGTGGATGAATGTAGAAAATAGAGAACTATTAGCTGAATACCAAATAAATGGATTTAAACTATTTCACACAGATAGATATATTAGACGAGGAGGTGGAGTAGCCATTTATGTTAGGGACAATTTGAAATGTAGTCTCAAAGAGAGAATAAAAACTGAGCCACACACAGAAACTATTTGGATAGAATTAAACGAAAAAGCTAATTATAATAGGAGCCAAATTTAGACAGAACGGAAGCAAAGCACCAATGGGATGAAATATCTAGAGCATCTAGATCTATCAGTATTTATGTTATGGGTGACTTTAATTTTAGTGGAATAAACTGGTTGAACAAAACAGGGAATAGTGAAGCAGAAGATTTTCTAGAATTAATTGACGATTGCTTTCTTACGCAACACATTAAGGAACCAACGCGGGAAAATAATATTTTAGATTTAGTGTTAACTAACAGGGAAACACAAATTAATGACATCGAAATAGGGAGTGAGCTAGGGAACAGTGATCACAAAGAAATCATATTTAGCATAGAATGGAATAGACCAGTAGGAGAAAATTCTGTTAAAGTGCCAGATTTTCGAAAAGCTGATTTTAATAGCCTAAAAATTTTTTTGGGTCAAATTGATTGGAAAGTCTTGGGTATGGGGTGTGCGCCGGTCTTGGAGCGAGACATGAACCCAGCGATAGGTGACTTAAATGGGGATTTCGATGTGGATTCAATATATAACTTATTTAAAAATATTCTAAGCAAAGGGAGGACGTAATTAAACAAATAGTAAAACTCAAACCAAAATAATCCCCAGGGCCGGATAAAGTGTTTGCCAGGGTGCTTAAAGAATGCAAAGAGGAGCTTTGTGACCCACTGTCAACCATATTTAATAAATCAATAGAGTCAGGCAGAGTGCCAGAGTTTTGGAAAGTTGCTAATGTGATACCAGTTTTTAAGAAAGGAGATAGATCACTTGCGTCTAACTATCGACCAATTAGCCTAACGTCTATTGTGGGAAAGTTACTCGAATCTATAATAGCAAATAAAATTCGTCTTTATCTTGAAAAACATAAATTAATAATTGAGTCGCAACATGTTTTATAAATGGCCGTTCATGTTTAATAAATTTGTTATCTTTTTATTCTAGCATAGTTGAGGCAGTTGATAGTGGTAAGGATTGTGATGTTGTGTACCATGACTTTAGCAAAGCTTTTGATACAGTGCCACATGAAAGACTGATTAAAAAGATAGAGTCTCATGGTATTGGGGGTGCTATATTAAGCTGGATTAGGGCAGGGCTATACCAAATGAAACAAAGAGTTAGTATAAATGGAATCAAGTCAGAGTGGGAAAATGTTGTAAATGGAGTGCCTCAAGGCTCTGTCCTGGGACCTCTGTTGTTTATAATATATATAAATGATTTAGATTCAGGTTTGAGTAGCAACATTTGCAAATTTGCCGATGATACGAAAATCGGTAGGGAAATTAATTCGGAGGAGGACTCACTATCACTTCAAGTTGATCTAGATAGGGTTTTGAAATGGTCAAAGGATTGGCAGATGAAGTTTAATGCTGATAAATGTAAAGTTCTGAGGTTAGGTAATGATGATAGAGTTACAAGATACGAGCTAGATAGTGTTCAGATTGCGAAGTCGGATTGCGAAAGGGATCTGGGAGTTATGATTAGTAAGAATTTAAAACAAAAGGATCAATGCATAAATGTTCGTAATAAGGCAAATCGGACACTTGGATTTATTAATCGCAGCGTTAGTAACAAGACACCTGGTGTGGTTCTCAAGCTATATCTTGCTCTAGTTAAGCCCCATTTAGATTATGCAGTTCAGTTTTGGTCGCCATATTATAGAATGGATATAAATTCACTTGAACGTGTCCAGCGTAGGATGACTAAGTTAATTCCCCAAATTAGAAATCTTTCATATGAAGAAAGATTAACAAAGCTTAAGTTGCATTCACTGGAAAGGCGAAGAGTTAGGGGTAACATGATAGAGGTTTACAAGTGGGTGAATGGACATAACAAAGGGGATATTAATAGGGTATTAAAAGTATCAACACAAGACAGAACATGAAACAATGGGTATAAATTGGATAAGTTTAGATTTAGGAAAGACTTGGGTAAATACTGGTTCAGTAACAGGGTTGTTGATTTGTGGAACCAATTACAGCGTAACGTGCTGGAGGTGGGGTCCCTCGATTGTTTCAAGCGCGGGTTGGACAAGTATATGAGTGGGATTGGGTGGTTATATATAGGAGCTGCCTCGTATGGGCCAATAGGCCTTCTGCAGTTGCCTTTGTTCTTATGTTCATAGGGAATCTATCTCTGCTCTCAGAGTTCCAACTAGATTCATCAGTTCCTTCACTAATCCTCCCATTATTGCTATAATAATATTACTACAGTCGGAGCTCCAGCTAACACAACCTCTCCCAACCTTTCTACCTATAAGATTCTTCAGATCCCTTGTTATTTATTTCGAGTCATTATTATTCGATCTATTCAATTTGTATGGTATACTATGTTCCTGTGCCTTTTTTTTAGAATATTTTTAAATATGTTATAATTTGAATTCACATCGAAATCCCTTTTTACATCACCTATCCCAGGGTTCACATCTCGCTCCAAGACCGGCCCACCTGCACATGCCCAAGACTTTCCAATCTATTTCACCCAGAGAATTTCTCAAGCAATTAAAATCAGGTTTTCAAAAATCTGGCACTCTAACAGAATTTTCTCCTACAAAACTATTTCATTCTTTACTACGTCTGATTTCTTTGTGATCACTGTTCCCTAGCTCACTGCCTATTTCGATGTCATTAATTTGAGTTTCCCTGTTAGTTAATACTAAGCCTAAAATAATAATTTCCTTAAGTGCAATAATATTTATTTTTTCCTTGCAGACAAGAGGATTTAAATGGTTTATTTTGTTTATTTTGTTTGTGTAATATACTTTAAGTGTTTTGTTATTTTCAGGCTCTTCTCTTTCCCTCTTCATTTTGCCAATGTGTGTTCCCCACAAATCACATACTTTTATTACCTCCTTTCTCGGTATCAATTTTCATACTAATATCTACTAACACATTAAATCTAAACAATCCCCTCCAACCGCAGGTTCCAACGATTTGGCAGCACCAACAACCCCAGCCCTGGACAGATGCAACTCATACCGAGCATACATGTAATTTCTTCCATGGAAGTTCTCTAGTTATCTATGAATGATATTGCATTTGTTTTGCAATATTTTTCCAGTCGGCAATTGACACCAAGTGCTCTCGACAACCATTCATTTTCATCTCCCTTTCTTGGAAGAATGCCACATATGATCGGGATATGTTCTTGCTCCTTACTAATTCTATGCTGTTTTAGACCTCTGTATCAGTGTCTCACTCCTAACTTCTCCTACATCATTTCCACCGGCACTGATACAAATAACGGATTTGTTCCCATTACCAGCCATAATATCATTCATATTGTTAACAATATCACCAATTCCAGCTCCCGGATAGCAAACTCTTAACCTTTTCCCCCTATCTCTGGCACAAAAACTTCTTCTCAAATAACTAACCTGGGATTCTCCAACAACCAAAATTCGTTTTGGTACTTCCTTTACTTTCTGAGCTCCTTGGGGGACCTGCGCTCCTTTTGCGCAGGTCCTTTTTGATTGCCTTCCTTTTTGAGCAAACTGCAGGCTCCCTACAGTACTCGTCTTCCAACACGGCGAATGAGTTAGAAGTCCTTAGGACATCTGTAGACGGCCTTGTCAGAGTCTTCTTAAGATCCCTGTCTACGACATTCTAAGACGAAGACTTTCTACTGCTGCTCTCACCCTTTCCTTCCTCTTGACATTGTTTCATGCTTCAGTTCCTTCATCTGTCATAGGTACTCCCGCAAGGAATCCCCCTCTGTCCTTACCAGAGGTAGGGACCCTGCCAACACGCCGTTCCATCCCAAAACCTCATGTTGCCCCTTTTCAAGTGGTAGTCGTAGTGGCTAGGCGCTTTCTTTCCTGATAATTATTTTTTGTTTTTAATTAAGCCAGGCACATTCAGTCACAGTGAGAGGGTGTGTTACCTGGAGCTCCGAATAAACTATCATAGTAATAATGGAAGGTATAGTGAGGGAACTGGGGAATCTATGTAGAGCTCTGAGAACATAATTGGATTCACAGTGGGAGGAGCTAAGGCAGATGAAACAAGGTGTCTACCCCCAAAAGGAAGCAAAGGATGTGTCTAAGAATTTCATTTGGAAGTCATCGTCCTGGAGTGTCGCAAAGGACAGGGGATTTGTCCCCTGTCCTTTGCTGTCCTAAAGATAGGCAAATTTTCGTTTTTTTCCTATTTTTTTTTTTTAGTTTTATTTGGTTAGGAGCCAAAATAATTAGTGATGGAGGCTAAATTGCAGGAACTGGCAAAGGCACCTTCAGTGGTAGAGATCAAGAAGCTTACCAAAGCTAATTTAGTGTTGTTAGGCAAGGAATTGGGCCTCGATTTAAATGAAACTAATAAAAAGTGTGTCATAACCAAGGAAATTTTACAGAATTGCATAGACCAAGGCCTATTGGCAAGTGATACTATTTTATGCCAGGCCAGTCCAGCTGAAAGTGAATCTAGCAAGATAGAATTTGAATTACAGCTGGCCCGATTAAAACTAGCCGAACAAGAGGCAAGAGTGGCAGAACAAAATGCTAGGGTAGAGGAACAAAGGCTCAAAACTGAGGAGGCAAAAATTAGAGGCAATACCTATGTACCACCACCTGCCAGGGATGAAAACCCCAGGCATAATGATAAAAAGCATAACTTGCCTGAATTTTCAGTCAGACCTTGAAAGGTTTTTCAACCATTTTCAGAAGCTGACCATGTCCATGAACTGGCCAAAGGAAGAGTGGGTGAAAATCTTACAGGGGCGGCTTAGAGGTAAAGCCCAAGATATTTTTATAAACATGCCTGACTGCGAGTGTTTTGATTATAGTAAAGTCAGGGAACGGATTTTGAGGGCAAATGAAATTACGCCTGAAGCTCACCGCCAATCTTATTGCAAGCATAGGCCCACTCACAACCAACCTCTCACTGAATTTGTTAATGACCAAATAAGATTGTTTGAAAAATGGATTCGCTTGGCTAAAGCCAAAACATACGAGGCACTCAAGAATTTAGTTTTAGCAGAGAATTTTATAAATAATATGCCAGAGCCTGTAGCACGGTACCTTAGAGGAAGGACAGAGGTAGATTCTAATATTATGGGTTTGGCCAAGATGGCAGAGAACTACCAGTTGGCAAAAGGCCCAATAAAAATAATTATAGCCCACATAGTAACAAAACTTATACCCACAGCCAATCCAGACCAGTCCATTCTAACCCTATAACTAATGTACCTTCTGTTTCAGACATAGCTAACCCTGTTAAATTGTCTAGCCCCATGGCACCTAAGAGCGAACCAAAGGGCAATCCTGTTAGTAATGTCTCTTCTTCCCAACGAGTCTGTGGTCACTGTAAACGTGCAAACCACATTATTAGCTGTTGTTGGCAACTGCACCCGGAAAAAAGACCCAATGCTCTTGTTGTGACACAGGGTTTGAGGCCTCCTGAAGGGTTAGGGAGTAAGATCTCCAACCCACAGTGGTTGGACCTGCTTACCCCATTCTTATTGAAAGGGAGACTATTGTTGCCTGAGGGTTCTTCCTTGAAGGATGTTGTGATCTTCCGAGACACTGGTGCCATCCAGACTTTAGTTTTAGAGAGTGCATTGCAAGGTGCCAACACTCTCGACACTGGAGAGGTAGTACTGGTCGAGGGTGTCACTAGTGATACTCAAAGAATACCCCTCTGTAAGGTTATTCTGGAATCTGATTTCCACAAGGGGGTTTGTACAGTCGGAGTCACTTCATACCTACCTTTCCCTAATGTTGATGTAATATTGGGTAATGATTTAACACGGGATAAGGTAGGGGACTCCAGACTACCTATTATGTTGCCTACCCCTAAGGTTTCCCTGGATCTACCCGCCGCAGAGGATAATGTTGTGTACCCTGCGTGTGCGGTGACCAGGTCTATGGGACTTAAATGTAAGGGCAGCCCTGTGGTTGCCAAAGTGGTAAATCCCGAGGACACGAGGAACTTTCTGAGTGGTGAAAGCCAAGTGAACCTTGCGGACAAGTTCATGGCCCGAATCGATGACGTGGCCGAGGACACTGTGGAGAACCTACCATCGCTTCCTACCAAAACGAGTGAGGAGGTGGAGGAGAACACTGATGAGTTTTGGCCAATGGCATCTGACCCATGCATGGATGCATCCTTGAGTGATTTACAAAAAGCTGACACCATTCTTGCAGAATGTCACAATGTAGCTCTCTCTAAGGAGGAGATTGTAGATGCAGCAACTGGGTAGTACTACAATGATCAGGTTTTGATGAGAAAATGGAGACCACAGAGACCCTTGTCAAATGAATGGTAGGTAATCTACCAGGTTATGTTGCCTACCTGCTATAGGGAGAGAGTTTTGGCAGCTGCTCATGATGATCGTATGGGGGACATCAAGGTATTAATATCACCTATTACAAAATCTTTAAATACTTCTTTTGGCCCAAGCTGAAAAGCGATGTGGCAAGATTTTGTAATGCATGTATTCCTTGTCAGCTTGTTGGGAAACCAAACCAGACACCACCTAAAGCTCCTCTAAGGCCTATTGTTGTGCCAGAGGAACCATTTTCTCATGTGGTAATGGACTGTGTTGGTCCATTATCTAGACCTAAGTCTGGTAATATTTACCTAATCACGATGATGTGTATCATGACCCGTTACCCAGAGGCTTTTGCTGTAATGAACATTCGAGCAAAGACTGTTGTTGCTCATATGTTGCAATTAAGTCTGATATTTTTTAACAATTCTGTAAGGTCCATGTAATAACTTATAAGGTTTCAAGCCCATACCATCCACAGAGTCAGGGGGTAATTGAGCGGTTCCATCAAACGCTCAAGCAGATGTTGAAGACATCATGCGAGAATTCCCACAACTTCTTGGATGAAAACCTGCCTTATGTTTTGTTTGCTGCTCGAGAGGAGCAGCAAAATGAGGAGTTGTTCTCATTTTGAATTAGTCTTTGGCGATAAAGTTCGTGGACCCATGCAAATGTTACAGGAGAATCTGTTAGGGAACGTAACGTTGACCGAAGGTTCGGCTTTCTTTGCGCAACACCACCAGAGACTCAGGGACTGCAAGGCGGCGGCACTAAAGTATCTTGGGAAGGCCCAAGAAAATATGAAAGTACGACACGATGCTAAGGCTAAGTTGCGGGTATTTCAACCTGGTGACCCTGTCCTGGTATTAAACCCTCGACTAGAGAACAATATGTCTCACAAGTACGAAGGCTCCTATATTGTGATAGAAAAAGCTGGGGACCATACGTTCAAAGTAAGGCACTCTGACAAGCGTAACCAGGTGATGCTTGTACACTTGAACCATCTGAAGAAGTTCCAGGGGCCCCAGGCCTGTCGCACTAACCAATGTTTCCTTTTTCAGTGAGGGAGGATATGATTGTTCTGGGGGACCCAACTAATCTCATTCTCAATAATTCTAGTTCTGTGAATGCTGTGGAGGAGGGACTGTCCCATTTGCAGTTGCCCAACGTGAAGAGGTGCAGTCGTTGCTTGACGAATTCTCCAGTCTGTTCGGGGAGGTCCCGACCCAGACTGATGCCATCTCCCATGTCAAGTTCATGGACTACATGTTGACCAGACCACACACTAGAAGTTGAAGGGACGACGACGTTTCGGTCCGTCCTGGACCATTCTCAAGTCGATTGTGTTCATGGACTACACCCCCATTCGTCTTCAACCCTATTGGATGAGTTCGGAAAAGAAGGCCATCGTGCGGAAAGAGGTCGACTTCCTGCTCCAGCACGGCCTCATGCGGCCATGCAAGGGCTCTTGGTGCTCGCCCTGCCTTTTGGTCCCCAAACCAGACGGCTCCTAGCGATTATACACCGACTATTGGCAGCTCAACAAGGTGACCATTGTGGATGCCTATCCGCTGCCCCTCTTGCACTGCATCCACGAGATCGGAAACGCCACGTACATCTCGAAATTTGACCTCTCGAGAGGTTATTATCAGATCCCGTTCACCGAACGTGCCAAGCAACTAACTGTGTTCGTAACACAGTTAGGTGTCTTCTGATGGTGTCTTCGAGTATTAAGTGTTACCGTTCGGCTTGCATAATGCCCCTGCCACGTTCCAGAGGCTAATGAACTCTGCTCGCTAATGTGCCAAATTTTCGGGCGTATTTAGATGACATTGTGCTCTTTAATAGTAATTGGGCTGACCACTTAGCTAGGTTACGACCACTGGCTGACCACTAGGCTAGGAACAGTTGGTCACAGTTCTGAGAAGTGCAAATTTAACTCTAAATTGCAAAAAAGTGTCATTTTGGCTAAGGCACAGTGACGTACCTCGGTTACGAAGTGGGCCAAGAAAAAGTGTTACCTCGGCAAGATAAAATCAGTGCCATTTTGGAGTATCCAGTGCTCCGGTCTAAAAAGGATGTTCAAAGGTTTATCGGTATGTGTGCGTGCTACTGACGCTTTTGTCAGAACATTTCCAGGGTCGCCACTCCTCTCACGGACTTGTTGCGGAAGGCTGTTAAATTTAAAAGGTCAACAGACTGTGCAGAGGCGTTTAAAAATTTGAAATTGATCTTAGCTTCCGCCCCAGTGCTCGCTAGTCCAAGGTTCGACCGACCATTTAAAATTCACGTTGACGCATCTGACTCGGGTGCTGGTGCTGCAAACTGGGGATGATAAAGTGGACCACCCAGTATACTATTACTCTGTGAAATTTGCCAAGACGCAACGCAATTCATCAGTGGTAGAAAAAGAAGCGTTGGCGTTAGTGTTAGCATGTAAAAAATTTGAAGTATATGTAACAGGTAATATAGTGGAAGTGTACATGGACCATAACCCACTGGTGTTTATACACCAAATAAAGGCAAAAAATAAACGCATCCTCAGGTGGGCTTTGTACCTGCAGGACTTCAATCTTTCCATTATCCACCTATCGGGCTGGCTCAAGGTGATAGCCGATGTGCTGTCCCGGTTACCTGAGTAACAGTCATCTGAGCCACAGGAAGCCATATACCAACTGTCATGCTTTAGTTATTTTTTTTAGGTTCTGTGACACTAAATATTCTGTGTCAAATTTATTTACTTCCCCATATTTATTTTTTATGTATGTGCTTTTTCTTTCAGAGAATTCCTTTTTGTGTGTGCTTTTCTTTTCAGATTTTTTTTTGTGTGCATTTTCTTTCAGAGAATTCCTTTGTGCTTTTTCTTGCAGAGAAATTTTTGTTTTTGGTTGATTTTCTTTTATTGCATAGATTTTCCTTTTTATTCTCTGTACACTCTTACAAAAAATATGACTACTATTCTAGTAGCCACATTTCTTTCTCTAAAGGGGCAGGAGTGTTACGACCCAGGGTTCCTTAGTTGGAAACCAGAGGTCAAATTGAGCTCTAAATAATTACTTTACATTACAGTAATTGATAGGAGTGCGGATGCGCTTTTGTTCCTTCCTTGATAGACATAAGACGAATATTGTTTCTCACAGAGCATTCAGACTCTGAGCTTGTTGTTGATATAATAGTGAACTAGTTATCAGCTATGTTTAGAAATGAGTTAAGTAACTAGTAAGGTAGGTCTGAGTAAACTTGGATTGATGGCTGCTGTACGATTAGCTAAGTATCCGGCCGGCAGCGATCAGTGTGAGGGAGCTCAAAGGCTGTTTCTCTTTCTTCTCTGGTCGGGCTGTGCTTTTGGCAACATCTTCCCTCTGTGGCTCTGTCTCCTTTCTCCTCCTCCTTCTCCCATTCCCTTATCTTAGTCTACTGTGAATCACTAAGTTAAGTATAACCCTGTGTAACCGTGCTACTAGCTAGGCGTGTGGGTTATGTTTAGGTAGTGTGTTGTATAAGCCAGTGTTTTGGGCATCCATAAGTGTTTGTGTTGTGACTAGGGTACCACGTGGGGCTTAACTACCCCAGGCTGCTTCAAGCCTTCGAGTTCTTTTCAAGTACACTTTACCCTAGCTTGTCCCAAGTGTATGCCTTGTATCCTGTGTATGTGGACCAAGGTAGTTAACATAAGATAGTGTGGTAAAGCAGTTATTGTTATGATAGTAATGTATAAGGGGGGTTGTTTGAGGGTTTATGTTACGAACCCGGATCCAGCGTCCGAGCCTGGAGCAGTGACAACCACGCCATCTGTGGGTCAGCTCCCGAAACCCCCGCCAAACGGACGACGACACCTAGGGAGGACAGCGTGTACTGGCCTCGAGGACCAGTTTCCAGTCTGGTTCAGCGCTCAACACCGCCGCCCCTGACCTCTGGTGAGGTGGTGCTCCGACGACAGCGCCATCTATGGAGTGGATATGTCGGGCGTTTGTATCTGAGCCTGTGAGTGTGGTGTAATAGTGTCCCGGTTATTGATGACGTGTCTGCTTACAGAGCCGACCTGGGACCACTGTGATGGAAGTGGAGTCAGTCTACCCGAGGCAGCCAGTCTCCATACTGTGAAGTTTGCTGCAGCTGTTGTGACGTCGTCCCCCCGGAAGAACACTGTGGTGTGTTAAGCCTGCCAGTGGAGTGGCAGTGAAAGGATTTACCCGGGACCGACGGTTGGAGACGATAATCCACTGGGGTATTGAGGACAGGAGGGTGATTGGTGATATCACACGAGACTCCTGTCTAGGGCGTACCCCTTTTATCGTTCGTGGAGTGGCCGTACCAGCCTTGGTGGCTCAGTACCTGCCAGCAGACCTGCTGGACGTGTGGTTGACGGCTTCCACGACGGTGCCCCCAGTGGACCTGTGTTGTGGCTGACCTGTGGCCAGGGTAGGCTCGGCGTTCTCAGAGGACACGTCTTGAGGCCACGAAGAAAGCACCGCGGACTCAGCACCTAGCTTCTTAATCAAGAGTCTTCAGCAGAAGACTAGTTTGTGCACGATCCCCATGTAAAGTGTTAATACCCCTCCCCCTTGTGTACTCTTTTATTTTATATATTGAAATGGTGATGGTGTTAATTATAATATTAAGTTCTTAACTATCTTTCCATACTCCCTTTAAGTTACTTGCGTCACGGATCTCATCCCTTGATAGCCACTACTGGCTTGGGAACGGATACATATATCTTCCTCTAACAACATCAGAGTGAGAACCCCGTTGCGTCCCGAGAGGGCCGTAACATAATTGGCATCCCCAGCGGGATCCGTCCCCTTGTTAAGTATGTTTGACAGGGGTGGTGAAGTGGCGTAATCCCTGTATATAATTCCCCCTGTGTGTGACGATTGTGACGTTATACGTCCTGTGCGGTGCGAAAGAGTGTCTAAGTGCGATATTGTGCAGTGCGGTGCTCGCTGTGATTAAGCGATTAAGTGCAATATTGACTAGTGCGGTGCTCAGTGATTTAGTGCAATATTGTAGAGCGAAGTGTTCGCTTGGACTCAGTGTAATATTGGGTAGTGCGGTGCCCGAAGTGATTACGTGCAATATTGGCAAGTGCAGTGTTTGGTGCGATAAAGGGCAATATTGACGTAGAACAGTGCTCGGTGTGTTAAGTGCTAACGTGTAAGCAGTGTGTTAAATGCTAAGTGTTTCATCTGTGACAATGGCAGACAAAGCTACCATCGATGATCTGGACGAGGTTCAGGCTTTTCTGAACAGAGAGGATTGTCTTGCCAGATTAAAATATCTGAGCAAACCAGAGCTTGTACTAGTGAGCGCCTACCTGGAGATCAAGATCCGTGCCAGTGATTCCCGTGTGGAGATCTTGTCCAAGGTTCACCGGCACCTGAAGGCAGAAGAGAAACAGGAAGGCGAGACTCCTAGTACAAGGGAAGGTGAGGAAATAGCTTCCACAGAAAAGGAAGATAAGGGCAGTGACATTGACAGTGATGCAGGTGAGCTTAATATCAGCTTCCTAACAGTCAAAATGCGTGCCCTAGAGATCAATCGCGAGATAGAGTGGAAGAAGTTAGAAGTAGAACGAGAATTGAAAAATAAAGACGTGGAGATGAAAAATAAAGAAATGGAGATGAAAGAAAAAGAATTGGCGATGAGGCGCTTAGAATTAGAAAGAGAAGAGAAAAGAGAGAGAGAAGAGAGAGAAAGAGAAGAAAGAAGAGAAGAACGAGAAAGAGAAGAGAGACGAGAGAGAGAAGAACGAGAAAGAGAAGAGAGACGAGAGAGAGAAGAACGAGAACGAGAGAGAGAAGAACGAGAGCGAGAAAGAGAGGAACGAGACAGACAAGAACAACGAGACAAAGAGGAAAGAGAGAGACAACATGAACTAGAAGTTTTGCAATTAGGCGGTGGTCGGAGGCAAACAACGGACACCAGTAGCTTCGATCCGGTACGCAACATCAAAATGGTCCCCAAATTCCATGAGAAGGAAGTGTCAAAATTCTTTGCAGCCTTCGAGAAAGTCGCTGCCTCTTTGGAGTGGCCAAGGGAGAATTGGGCCATCATGATACAGTCAGTCTTGACTGGGAAGGCCCAAATCGCCTACTCTACGTTATCCCTTGACGACTCCAGCGATTATGACAAGGTGAAGAAGGTTGTGCTCATGGCGTACCAATTGGTACCTGAGGCGTACAGGCAGAAATTTAGAAACCTGAAGAAGACCTCAGAGCACACTTTTACCGAATTCGCCACGATCAAGGAGCGACTTTTCCAGGAATGGTGTGCCTCTCGGAAGGTGGAGACCAAGGAAGACCTCGAGCAGCTGATTCTGCTCGAGGACTTCAAGGATTGTTTGTCTGGAGACCTGAAGACGTACCTAGAGGAACAGCAGGTAGAGACCTTGAGTGCAGCAGCCACCATGGCTGAAGAGTATATCCTGACTCATAGGCCGTCTGCTAAGTACGTCCCGAGGAATTACCAGCGCCGGTTTGACAGACCTCACGACGAAGAAGAAGAAAGACCCGTCCCACGAAGCGCTAAGAAGACGCCCCCAAGTAGCCCCCGAAGAACAAGTCCTAGTAGTCCGAAACACCGTAGTCCAAGGAGGAATATGGTTTGCTGGACTTGTGGGCAGAAAGGGCACATAGCTGCTAGGTGCCGAGGTAGAAGAGGTGGCAGCGCACGAAGGGAGGTGATGTTGGTGAGCTGTGTTACATCACCAGTAGGAAACCAGTCTACGACGACGCAGGAAGGACCAAGTTTGTTGGCCCCTCACACTTCAACCGGGTATGTAACGAGTGATCATACTGGTAGATCAATTGTAGTGCTCAGAGATAGTGGAGCAGCCCAGTCCCTGATCGTGAAGAGCTCGTTACCCGAGGGAGTAAGTGTGGATGGGAGACCAGAGGTGATCCTGGTTGGGTTTCCTAGGACGCAGTACATCGCCCCCTTAGTGCCAGTACATCTTGATTCGCCTTATTTCAGCGGCACATGTGAGTTGGCAGTAGTCGATACCCTCCCTGTGGCTGGGATTGACGTGGTACTAGCCAACGACTTGGTGACCGATTGGAGCACCAATCGTCCCAAGGTTGCGGACGAGTCTACCAGAACAGCAAGGTCGGAGGTGACAACAGGCAATGGTAATGTCCAGGTAAAGACAGACCCGGATTTGAACATGTCTAATTTGTCCTCTCACCCGCAGATCGACAGTTATTTAGCAGTGTCTCCTGATTCTCTCGACGAGGAACATGAGGTTACGATGGCAGAAGTACCTGAGCTAGAAAAGAGGCCTTGTGTGCAGACACCCACGGATACCAACGAGTCTGGAGCGAAGGCTGAGGTGTGCTTGCGGTATGGCAAGTTACAGCGTGTAGTGGACCAGCCAGAGATTCCCCAGACGTCAGAGGTATGTGAGGTGTGTTCTAAAGGTCTAGTGCCCTCTTTGGTCCAAGCCAGGCTAGTGGATGGTGCCGGCTATGGACATGACAAGCTCAGGAAACTTATCCCTCGACTTACCAAATGTTTCCTATCGGTATTTTGTTTGTTTTTCGTATGTGTTCTCGTTTATGCTCTCGGTGAGGACCGGTGGACGACCCGACGAATGATGGCTCCCATGAACATCGTGACGAGGTCCCAGGGATTGGAGATGTGTACTGCAAGGGTTGCAGTTGAAGAAGGGGCCTGGGAGGTAATAGATGATACAGGAGGTACGACATGTGATAATATGAGTGACTGTTTCCGACAGGTTGACACCCCCCGCGTGATTGCTGAGCCGTTGGTCGACGTTGGTCGACCTGACGGTGGCAGAGCGAATGCCATCTTCGGTGAGCAAGCAGCCCTGTTGAAACTAGGTG
This sequence comes from Procambarus clarkii, assembly GCF_040958095.1. Lineage (NCBI taxonomy): Eukaryota > Metazoa > Arthropoda > Malacostraca > Decapoda > Cambaridae > Procambarus > Procambarus clarkii. The sequence goes on from NC_091161.1 coordinate 38,812,468, forward strand.
CGGGCCTAGTAGACGAGTATGTAGTAAGTACTGCCTTGCCCACTGTCGCTATCACTCTGAATTATCAGACCTCTGTATTCCAGGTTCCTGTCTCCCTGAAGGACCATCGGACCGGTACCAGAAATGCCGTCTGTGGACAGCCATCATCGGTGCCACGACATAGGGAAGTGTCGAGTTACCCCAGATCGTGTCGAAACCAATCCGTACTCGAGAGAGGTGAGATGATGCCCCTGCTTGACATCGCAGTGGAGACGTGGGAGACGTGGAAGATTACGTCAGGCAGATCATTGCCTTCAATCTGCAAGCTCCCGTTGTGCCGGAAATGGCTAGTAGAAAAGTTCTGTGGACAAGACAACCTCATCACTCCAGTTCATAGTATAAGTAAGTCCATTTGGAGTTGTGTCGTTGTACTAATTTGGTTTGTGTTTCTTTTTATAGAACCCCAAACCAAATTCTTTTTGGTGGGGAGGTGTTACGAACCCGGATCCAGCGTCCGAGCCTGGAGCAGTGACAACCACGCCATCTGTGGGTCAGCTCCCGAAACCCCCGCCAAACGGACGACGACACCTAGGGAGGACAGCGTGTACTGGCCTCGAGGACCAGTTTCCAGTCTGGTTCAGCGCTCAACACCGCCGCCCCTGACCTCTGGTGAGGTGGTGCTCCGACGACAGCGCCATCTATGGAGTGGATATGTCGGGCGTTTGTATCTGAGCCTGTGAGTGTGGTGTAATAGTGTCCCGGTTATTGATGACGTGTCTGCTTACAGAGCCGACCTGGGACCACTGTGATGGAAGTGGAGTCAGTCTACCCGAGGCAGCCAGTCTCCATACTGTGAAGTTTGCTGCAGCTGTTGTGACGTCGTCCCCCCCGGAAGAACACTGTGGTGTGTTAAGCCTGCCAGTGGAGTGGCAGTGAAAGGATTTACCCGGGACCGACGGTTGGAGACGATAATCTACTGGGGTATTGAGGACAGGAGGGTGATTGGTGATATCACACGAGACTCCTGTCTAGGGCGTACCCCTTTTATCGTTCGTGGAGTGGCCGTACCAGCCTTGGTGGCTCAGTACCTGCCAGCAGACCTGCTGGACGTGTGGTTGACGGCCTCCACGACGGTGCCCCCAGTGGACCTGTGTTGTGGCTGACCTGTGGCCAGGGTAGGCTCGGCGTTCTCAGAGGACACGTCTTGAGGCCACGAAGAAAGCACCGCGGACTCAGCACCTAGCTTCTTAATCAAGAGTCTTCAGCAGAAGACTAGTTTGTGCACGATCCCCATGTAAAGTGTTAATACCCCTCCCCCTTGTGTACTCTTTTATTTTATATATTGAAATGGTGATGGTGTTAATTATAATAAGTTCTTAACTATCTTTCCATACTCCCTTTAAGTTACTTGCGTCACGGATCTCATCCCTTGATAGCCACTACTGGCTTGGGAACGGATACATATATCTTCCTCTAACAACATCAGAGTGAGAACCCCGTTGCGTCCCGAGAGGGCCGTAACAGTTTAATAAATAAGTTAGTTTTTGAGGTGTATCCATTAATCCCGTTGTAGTGGTGTAGATGATTGTATCCTAGACAACAGATCTTTCTAAAACCTTGAAGCATTAACAGGAACCCATGTTCCTTGGGGGCTGGTCCTATTTATTCCACTAATTTTGATACATCTTGATTCTAGCTATTGGCCCTTCTCATTAATACCCTATACCCCCACATAAGAAGTAAACTAATTCATAACACGGTCGGAGTGGACGGACGTCGCTCCGCCCTCCATCTTTAATCTCATATTTTAGACCTTCTGCATTAATAAAATATGCCTAATATATCACTAAACATTTGCTACGATCGCTGGGCACACGATCAACTATAGGCAATCACTGTGAACTGGTTAAAATTGTGCTTACCACAAAAGGGTCTGCTGCAGGGCACTTCTCAATGGAGCGGCGACACTCAAGGCGCCTCAGGCTACCCACAGAACTGCTTTAACTGCCCCCTCAACACCTGCAGTTCCTGACTTGAGCTGACACGCCTCCTAACTTATTCCTCAGTCGAGACGTCTGTCCACTTCCTTCCTCTTGAAGGAAGTGGACAGAGGGTTCAAACAAGGGTTCCTCTGTAACAGGGGCTCAAACGGACCATGCCCTCCCCTCACGATTTCTTCACCTCAAGTGAGCTCAAGCTCCTCTCAAGCGGGCCTCACATCTCCAGCAAACTCTCCACATATTGTGTCAAGTCATTTACTTATTTTCTTTTTCACTGCCCCCATTCTTAAATTATCTATCAAATCCAACCAATTATTTTACATATGAATCATCATGTCTATATTTCGTTGACCTAGTCTGGCCAGGCCTGATAGAATAATTCTCAAAGGGGAGACTCGTTTTTCAGCTACCTGGGATCATAACAGTATACTCTCCAAAATCAGATATTATGTTCCTAACTCAGCTCTCCTCTCACTATATAATGCACTAATCTATCCCTATCTTAATTATGGTATCTGTGCATGGGGATCTACCACTGCAAACCACCTCACGCCCATCATCACCCAGCAAAAATCTGCTATCAGAATTATAACAAACTCTGCTTTCAGACAACACTCAGCTCCCTTGTTTAAATCCCTTAACATGCTAAATATTAACTCCCTCCACACACATTCTCTTGTGTCAACTACATTTGCAAAACCCTGTTCTTAAATGCAAACCATGCTTCTAAACTCTCCCTGGACAGATGTAACCCATTATCACCACGCCAGAAATAAATATCTCTTTGATATCCCCCGGGTCAAACTTAATCTGTGTAAACACTCTATGAAAGGGACCTAGTCCATGGAACTCACTCCCTAGTGAATTGAAAAGCTGTCAAACTTTAGCCTCATTCAAAAACATAAAACAAAAAGTACCTAATTTCATCTTCGTAGTTTCCTACACTGAGCTTAAATTTGCTCTGTATCTAGTGTTACCCAATCTCCCAATCTTTATGTACTTAATCCAAACAACTCCTTCATTGTGTTCATTGCTGTCTTCTTTTATGTGTTAGCCATATGCTGTATTGTGCCTACTAATATTTGTTAAACTACCATTCAAGCTGTCATTGCAATCAATCTGAGTTACCTATGTGCTTTAATATACCTACAAATTTCTCTCATCTTTTATTGTTTTTCTTGCTATGTACCTTTTATCATTTTATGAATTTTGCTAGAATTTACCTACTTAAAATTTTCATACATTGAGGACCTGCCTGAAACACTGCGCATTCTAGTGGCTTTACAAAATGTAATTACTATGCTATGCAGCCTCACAATCCCAATGTACCTTCTTGTATATATATAAATAAATAAATAAATAAATAAATAAATTATACTATGATACAGGAACACACAAACATGGGTCATGGAATAAATAACTAAATAACAAATTACCTTCTGATAGGTTTGTACGTTGTGTTTGTTTGATTTCAATAATTCTGCAGTAATTTTCTCCTCTTCCTTTCTTCTTTGAAGGCTTCAGATAATTTAGGTCATCAATATTTAAACTTCACTTGACGTATTTACATTTTTTCTGGAAAGCTGTGTTTATTTTCCAATATTCACGATCAAGGTTCTCTTTAGCTAAAATTGCTAGTATCTGGGGACCTTCTGTTAAAAAATATACATTCTGAATAGGACACAATCAAAGTGATAGAAATTATAATGGGATGATGGATTTCAAGCCAATTATGCTGAGCATAGAAAAAAATACTGTTGTTATTGTTAAAACAAAGTCTTACTGTATTACACAAGGTTGTAAAGTTTGATATTACTGCATTATAAATGCCATAATCAAATGATTTTATAAACAATACCATCATTATTGTCCGGAGTTATTCTTGGTACGTCTGGTAAATAAAGATAGTTTGTGGACAGTAGTAACACACTTAAGAATTATTAAATAATAAATACAAACTCCTTCACCTATGGTAGAGGAAAGTCTACTTGGAAGGATTCAATTTACATGAAATTAAGATTAGGATACAAATATATCTGGCAATACGGTGTTGATGTCAGTGAAAAAGATAAGGAGTGTAAATTATGTAGTATGCTGCACACCCACACCTTAGAACATTATGTATTAGACTGTCAACTTATTGATAACTATAGAAATAAGGAAATAAGTAGTGTACCACATCAAATTGTTTGGATGTGTGATAATGGTATGATAGACAGGATACTTAGGAGCTAAACGAATTTTGCCCCAATAGTGTAACACTTATATGCGGTGCTTACTATATTAACCTGCAATGTTAAATGGGATTCTTGTACTGTTATTTGTCTATTTGTACTCACTGAATTTGTGCGCCCCTTAAGGGACTTGAAGTAGAGGGGGTAGAAATAGCCTAAGCTACTTTATCCCCTTGAGATGTATTTCTTTCTTGTCTCAATAAACATACTTGAACTTGACCTTGAAAAGATAGTTTTCAGGAGCCAAGAACGAATCTGGCAAAAAAATATTGGACTTTGTACATTCCAATTTGCTACAATAGCCAAATACTGCATACTAATACAAATTAAAAAACAAATTGGAAATAATAGCTAGGCTAACCTAACACAATGACATAATCTAACACTTCTTTATTTGCAATTTTGTCACAAGCTGATTAATTGATATTTTTTTACCTGCTAGTATGCTGGCTGGGGTCGATCTTCCAGGCATATTTATTCTACTCATTTGTGGTTATATTGCTACCGCAGTATGAGGATTTGTGACAGACACTGTACTGCTTTCTGTATCATCTACCTATTATAAAAACATAATTGATAAAAACAACTTGTCTGCATACTCAAAAGTATTGGAATGTGAATATCAATATGCAGTAACATATTCTTCCAACACATAACAAGCAAAACTTTAATGCTGTAACTAGCTTTTGAAAATTATGTAACTAAACAGCAATGAAACATTTGCATAATTTTCAATTAGTAAAATATTATATATAAAGGAATTATTTACATAAATACCAAGAAAACTTTACATACCATGCCCGAATCTAGGATCACGTGTGTTATTGTTGTTGAACGAATGCGCCCGTGATCACATGTTTACATTCACTGCGATGAAACAAACAACTTTTAATTTGATACAGCTTTTTATATCAACTGTTTTACTTAAATTATTTTTCTGTTATAGGTTTTAAATATAATTAATATTTGCTTCTTTCTTATACCATTTGTAATTAATGTCATAAAGCTTTACCATCTGAATGCACCAAACTGTGCCTTTTCATATATCCAAACTGAAGTTGCAAAATTTATGTGAACACCCAAAAATGGATATATCCATGCAAACCGAATCACATCCTGCTATCTGGAGACTGGTTAGTATTTTTTCCTACTAACAGGTGTAGGTTATGTGATATTCGTATTCATCCAGGAGGGTTGGTAAATATCAGTGGAACAGCCTACCCGCCGAAGGGTAAACGACAAACATCTGTTAACTTTTCTTTTGAAGTATAGCTGGAAAATATCATCAAGGCAAACCACCGGCAAGCTGCCGATTTCCTTTCCTCTTCAAGGCTATTATTGTTAATGTCTCTCACGGTAAACCTATGTAAAATCAGAAAAGTTTTTTCAATTGGACGGGAGGTTGCAGGAGAGGTGATATCGGGAGACGCTTTGCTTCGTGGTTGATGAATAAATATTTGACTGTTACTCAAGACTTGAGCATTGTTTCCTACAGTTGGACTCTTATGTGAGCACTTGACGGTCAATGGTTGTCGTTCTTCTTTATGATAGGTTTAGTTTACTGTTCAGTGGCCAGTATTATTCAGTTTATTGGTCATTGCGTTGGCATCGGTTCTCATTGAAGAACGAGCAAAAACTGGAATGATTTAAATCGTCATTCAAATCGTTATCTCATACCTTCTGTCCTTTGAATGTCAGTGACTGTGCTTCTGCCATACTTAACTCCCTCAAAACCTTGCACTTTTCCTGATACCTTAACCTATAAAGGCCAAAATTGTGCAAAACATATTGTCAATTAATAATGTGGAGGCGGTCGCCTAGGAGTTATGGCTGACCATAACCATTACATGGTAATCAACATACACAGAAATGTGTAGAAAACGGGGAAAATAGCGGCTCACCTTGAGCTGCTATCTTCTCGCAGGAGGGCTGAAGCAATGCAACGGCTTCTAGGGGCGAGGATGGGCGAGGTCCGATGGTAGCTGGCCAATACGGGTTGCTGGATAACCACCGTCCAGGGAGCGTCACTAACAGGTCCTTCTGCGGTCAGGTGCGGTTCTTTTCTGCCCTCTCTCTCTCGCCTCCAGTCATGCACGTTGGTGATGCGCAGACGCACGGCGTCGGACTGCCGCCCACCAATCAGGAGCGGCTAACATAAGAAATATTCCCTCTGGCGGGCACTTTGAATGTGATTCCCTCCACACTCCCCCCGTCCCTATAAAACAAGTGATGTATTAGAAACTTAATTTAAACTTAGTATGTCCTTTTGGAAAGGACTCTCCACCGGCTTCACATTGAGGGGTGAAATGGTATATATAGCAACAGAAGAGAATATTTGGTTTGGTTCTAAATATATCTGGTTTGACTAACAAACCAGAATATATCTGGTTTGACTAAAAGAGAACATTTAACAATTTAAATACAGAGTATACTTCTTTGTGAAATTGTTGATGATTATTGTACTGACATGGTGTTTGTTGATCTAATTCTTGTGATTGAACGAAGTAGTACTATTTTGGTGCACTGAACTGATCATGATTTATTTACACTGCACACAACACTGCACTTTTTTTCTTTCTTTCAAAATTCACCCCTAGGGATTCACCCTAGTAATGGCCTACACGCTTAAGCGCTGCTTCTTGATTATGGTTCCTTCCTTGACACAGCAACACTTTCCACACATCTCACCCCCAGGATCCCAAGGGAAAGCAATTAGATCTGTGCCTTCCAGAAACTGACCTCCTGCTAGTTTTTCATTTATTTTCTTCTGAGAACACCTTTTCGAATTGTGCTGTAAAAAGCCCTGCTTCTTGTAAGGAATTGGCGCCTTCCTGTGGTTCCTCCTGCTATAATTACATTTCCCATTGAGCAGCTCCTGTCATCTAACTTCTCCCTTAAAATGAGATGAGGAGACACCCTCATGTCGTTGTTCTACATTCTTAATTAATCTTCCTGAAGATTGGAAGTTCAACAGAGTTACTTCCTGATCCTGGCTTGTTTGTGCAGTAAAGGCAAGGTTCTGAAGTGCCACTTCTGTCCCGCACTGGAGCACTGAAGGAACTTCACCTGATGTGTTCCCACCTAGTGCAGCCAAACTCTGCTGGTCATCCTTGTCCTAATCTGCTGCTTCTTTCCCTGAGTCCGAGACAATACTAATATTGTCTGAACGAGTACTTTTTTCTAACCCCTCCCCTGAAGGTTGGATATTTGTCTGGGCAGTCTCCTGCCCATGATCAGGTTGTTCTACTAGTGTGTGGTCCTGAAGTACGCTCACTTCCCTGGTCCTGAACTATAGCATTGAGGGAACTTCACGTGGTGAGCTTTCAAGCTGCATAGATGAAACCAGCTGACCCTCTGCAGGGTTATTCAAAGATGAATAGTGAATATCATTGACTTTTAACATTAGATTACTTACAACATTCCAGGGACGTACCCTAGGTAGACGTTGTGGGCCTGGTGGTGGCTGGGTCGGATTTAGGCCTGTTGAGCCGACCCGTCCATGTTTAAAGACGAATTCTCCTCGTTGAATGAAACATGAAACTTATTGTCGGCATGTTCGCCCTGTTTGTGGCCTTCATCCCAGCTATCCTGGGGTCTTTGGCATTCGTGAGCAAAGTGGTCCTCTTCCCCACATAGGTAACAATTATTATTCCGCCTAGGTAATGGGGTGCGTTGGCCCTGAGGTGATATGATAGCGTTTGTGAGACGCCTCAAACCCTCACATACCTCGTCCAATTTGTCACGAACCCCTGAGATCCTTGAGGCAACTTCGTCTAGTTTTGCTTTCATGCCTGTCAATTTATCTAGCTTTGTATCTATTCCCGCAAGAGAGGGAGAACCTGATCCAGCATTTGTTTGCCGGGGAACCCCGTTACCATGACCTGATAAACTATCAGCCGGTGACGAATTTGGAGATTTTATGAGTGTCCGTGAGCGGAGGCGGGAAGCCAAACTACTCCGGACTGGCTGTTCGTATCGGAAAGGTCTACCCACAGCATTTATCCACACTACTGGCCCTTGGGACCTCTGCTGCTGGGAACTATGTGAGGATGACCCTGCTGACCCGTGAATAGCAACAGAATTATGCTGAAATGTCTGAGCCCTATCAATGGCTTTTTCCATGGAAGAAATATTTGTGTTGGAAATATATTCTGCTAAACGCTTATCTAACAAACCCTGGCCAAATCGCATGATTGCCATCTGCTCTTCCTCTCCCCTTTCCAGATGTTTGTAAGCTCGATGAGCCAAGTGCTGGACTCTATCAGCCCATTCTAAGATTTCCTCAACATTCTCCTGGTGGGCCTGAGAAAATTTCATTATTGCCACATCTAAAACCTCCCTATCTCCAAATCTCTTTACAAGTTTGTGCATCATGCGAGTGTAATCAAGTGATGGTTCTCGGTCTAGTATTCGGTTGCAAAAATCACTAGCTTTTCCCTTAAGACACCAACCCAAGTTTGTTAGAGAAGTCGTGCCACTCCAATCTTTTTCCGCTGCATACGATGTGAAACGGCGATAGAACGGAGTCCAATCAGATTTACCATCATAATCGAGTTCTCGTGGTGGTGGACAGAACGAATTATTCCTTCGACCATGACTGTTCCACTGTCGTGGAGACGTGGAGTCATCCGAATCAAAATCCTGAGAGCTAGCTGACAACCTTCGAACTGGATGACGAGTGGAATGAAACGGACCCTTAGTAGAAATATGTCCCTGTCTCTGAAAACCAGAACTATGCAAACCATGGGTAATACAAGGAGGAGACTTACGTCTGGTGTGACTGCGTGTAGCTGCATTTCCAGAGGCAGCGGAGGCATTCCCATCGGTTGATGGTGAGTTTGAACGTCTCCTAGTGTTTGGTTCTGCTATTGTGTTGGAGCCTGAGCCATGAGGTAGTGGGTCTGTGTCAAAAGATATGGCATTCAACAAAAGGAGTTGTAATCTTAAGGTGAGAAATATGATGGATGTTGTCTGCCGTGATAGTGTGTATGTGTCTAAACTTGACAATTCTGTTGGCCAGTGTGTTCGACCAATGTACGACCACGGTAATGTTATTAGATCAGTTACAGACGCCAAGTTAATGCGTATGCGGGGCATCTTGCAGTAATGAAAAGCTGCAGCTCGGAACTAGTCTTTAGCAAAATGTATGTTCTCAGCCAAAGTAAACCGGCAATGAATAAAAATAAGACTCGTCAGGGAATAGGCCTTAATTCTAGGGATGGTCAAGAATAGTACTCTGCTTCCAAGTCTGTAACAAATGGAAACAGGTGCCGCTTAAGAATTATCCAGTATGTTTGAGGTACCCCTTCACTGTACGATGTCCACAAAATTGGAGAAAAACAGGGTGGCCCCCAATAATTAGGATGACCTGACCCCAATGTTACTCCCTCCCAAAAAGTTTTAAAAGTTGGATTGCACTTGGTATGGTCTTCAACACTCAATAGGACTGGATAATCGCAAGTTTGTACACTTGATCATGTACTGTAATTTAGGATCATGCACTTAAATCTAAGATCATGCACTTAAATTTAGGGTGTAAACATACATTGCACTCTTACAAGTATATGTTGGGTAAGAACCCTTCTACCTTATTTCTAAGTATTTTCACTGGTCACTTGTAGGAATGTATCAAACCAGCATGTGTCCCTAGAAAGTGGACATATGCAAACCACAATGTTTCAAATTTCAATGTTTCAAATATGTAATCCTCAGTATCACTCACTTAACTAATATATGTCAGTATATTTCACCCAAGCGTTTCAAGTAAATGTATTTAATATTACTGAAAACTAAGTTTATGCACTAATATATATATTTATCAATCAACCTGTATCAACCCTGGCTAACACCTACATTAACCTCAGTGTTGCACAACCAGGTGGCGCTGCCACCCACAGGGAAGCAGCCAAATCCCGTAAGTATAGAGAACTGGATCACCACTACAATTTTGTCTCCATTGCTTCTGAGACAGTCGGCGCCTGGGGTAAAAGTGCTACCAGTTTTTTGAAGGAACTGGGTTCTAGGCTCATTGAAACAACAAGGGACCCAAGAGCTGCAAGCTTTCTTTTCCAGCGCCTCAGTGTGGCGATACAGAGGGGAAATGCGCACTGCATCCAGGGTTCCTGCCCGCCATCTGAGGAGCTGGAGGAACTCAACAACCTATGATAACCATCTTTGTAACCCATATGTAACTCCTTTTTTGTAACAAAGTTCAAATAAAGTAAATATATATGTGTACATACAAAAGAATGGGAGTGGTAGGAGAAGATAATATTAGTGTTCAGTGAGAAACCGCAAGGTCTCCTCTGAATACTTTTTATTTTCTTCTCCGAGGCTATGGGTCCCCACATTGGCACCAGAGGTGGTACCCTCACAAACTATTTCTCAATGAATATATAGTTCAAAGTTAATGCACCTGTAACAGAACAACACACGTATTTCAGATGAATAGGTAAGCTCAATGGTGCTCCCAGGGAAGAAATATGGTTTCCTTTTCTCAGGTTCTCAGTACACCAGCACTAATTTGCTTGACACATATGTCGCTCCGGAGACATATATAGATAAGGAAAATCTGTGCAGCCAAAGTAGAAGACAGCCCAGTGAGATGTTACAAACACTTGTGTATAGCTGAAGCCACTGAGTCCTCCACGGTCGTGAGTAAACAATAACACTGAGCCCGGATACACTCGTGAACAAAGGCTGAATCCGTGAGTTAGTAACTTCCTCCTCACTCCTATTATAATCACAAAAATACTGAACACTCCGAATTCTGATGTAGAATATCCAGAAAAATAGTAAATGCAAACAAAATTGATGGTACAACCTTAGTGGTAAGTGGAAACGGCAACTGGAGGGGCAGACGCCAACTGGTAGAGTAGACGCCAACAGGTGGGGCGGGCTGGCAGCATGTAGGAAAAAGTATGGCGTCGGCGTGGCTTGGTGATGGCGTCGTCTTGAGAACAATGAATATTCACCAAAATTCACAAAAAATAGAGAAAACTGCCAAGATTGGAGAAAATTTAAACTGTAAAGAGGGCAAAAAATCTGGGAAATAAATCTAACGTCGAGAAACTTGCTGGATGCATGGGGGTTGTAGAACACTCTTGAATCACGAACAGGGATATGACGAAGTATATAAAATCACAGGGAAATGCAAGAAATGTGGAATAAACCATAGATGCTGGAAACAGGAACCACAGTAACTCAGACAACGCAGCTGGAAAGCATAAATCAAGTCCTAGCAAACTGGAGAACATCTAAGGTGCAACCGACGACAGTAAATTTTACTGTAATGTTGAACACGAAGTCTCAATCACATGTAGCAGGATAATCATGCGTACAGCGCGACGAGGTCCTCTTGATCACCGTGTAGGCCCATTACTCACTGCGCCAGTGTGGAGGCAGTCGCCTACTGGTTATGGCTGACCAACCACGTAGTAATCAACATACACAGATATGGGTAGAAAACGGGGAAAATAGCGGCTCACCTTGAGCTGGAATCTTCTCGCAGGAGGGCTGAAGGAATGCAACGGCTTCTAGGGGTGAGGATGGGCGAGGTCCGATGGTAGCTGGCCAATACGGGTTGCTGGATAACCACCGTCCAGGGAGCGTCACTAACAGGTCCTTCTACGGTCAGGTGCAGTTCTTTTCTGCCCTCTCTCTCTCGCCTCCAGGCATGCACGTGGGTGATGCGCCGACGCACGGCGTCGGACTGCCGCCCACCAATCAGGAGTGGCTAACATAAGAAATATTCCCTCTGGCAGGCACTTTGAATGTGGTTCCCTCCACAATGACATCTGGCCTGACTGAGTATACGCAAAATTTAAGAAAAGAAAACGGCCCACCTGTTACATTAGAGAAAACGAAATTATTGTTTCAGGAGAATATATGGGGAGATCAGAAGGTAAATGTAACAGCACCATTAGTGCAATTATGTACTAATGATGAATGTCAGTAAATGTGCTTATTACATTTAGTATTAAAACGTACTGTCTATTCAGATGATGGATTGAAATTTCCACTCTTTAATTTCATCGTTAGTGGTTCCCTGAAAATTGTCGACTGTTACGACCCTGGGTTCTTAACTGGAAACCAGAGGTCAATTTAAGTTCTAAATAATTGTAGACATTAATTCATAGGATTGGATCATGTGAGAAGGATGTTTAATTAACAATAACATTTACATTCATGGATTCTTAAAACCTGGGCATGCATTTGTTCCCATCTTCCTTGCCAGACGTGAAACGAATCTTGTTACTCACAGAGCATTCAGACTCTGTGCTTGTTGATTATTAAATATAATATAAAGCTAAATATCAGCTATTCTTAGAATTGGCAAAGTAACTAGTAATGAATGTCTGGGAATACTTGTGTTGATTGCTACTGTACGATCAGTCGAATATCCGCCAGCAACATCATTGTAGGCTGAGAGAGCTGCTTGCTGGTTCTTGTCTGTGGCAGCTGTGGTGGAGACTACACCTTTCCTGTGGGCTCTGTTCTCCTCCTTCTCCTTTCTCCTCTCCCTGTACCCTAGGTCCAAGATAAGTACCTTTCTCCGATTTTACGGTGCTACTAGTTAGGTGTATGTTTAAGAGAGTGTGTATTCTTAGCCAGTGATTTGATATTCCTAATTGTACTCTAGGGTGATTGTGGAACCACGTGTGCTCAAGTTTACCCAGGATACCTCGAGCCTTTACAAGTGTCCTTCTCCAAGTAGTCTTTACCCTAGTTTGCAGTTGTAAACCTTGCATCCTGCTTATGTGGACCAATTTACTGTCGTAAGGTAGAGTGGTAAAGTGATTTACTGTAGTTTGTGGGGGTTATTAGAGGGTTTAATAAATAAGGAATTAGCTTGGAGTATCTTTCATCCTATTGAAGTGGAGTAGATGATCTATTGTAGACAGCAGAAGTTAATCTAGCCAAGCAAGTATTCATTGTTGGTAACATTCTTCCCTGGGGGCCAGGGCCTATCTAATCTCCACTATTTTAAGAACTCCAGTGATTTTCACTATTGAACCTCTCAGTATAACAACCATCTTGCCCCCCATAACATCAACATACAAATTATTGCTAATCTCAGCCTTGTAAGAGCTATTAGACTTCTTAAGATGTGTATCCAGAGTTGCCTGGAGTAAGAATGGTGAAGATGTTGCTCCGAACAGTACTGATGCAAACCTATAGGTGATGACGTCGCTATTAGGATCATGTGGATCTTTCACCCAGAGAAATTTAGTAAAGTCACGATACATCTCTTGCAGGCCTACTCTTAAAAAGGCCTTGCTGATGTCGGCCATCTAGGCGAAAGTGCTGGAACGAAATTGTAACAAAACATCTTGTAGTCTTTGAGTTAGACTTGGGCCAGTTTGTAGACAATCATTTAGTGAAACGCTTTCTGCCTTTAATTTGGTGCTGCAGTTGAATACACTCCTAATTGGTGTCGTAACTGAATCTTTCATGACAGCAGGATTTGGCAAGTAATGGCCTGATTTATGGTTGTCTTGCTCAACAACTTCTATAAACTTATTAGTAAGTTGCTGCTGTATCAAGTCATGATACAGTTGTAATTTATCAGGTTGCTTCCGAAGCCTAGTTAATTGTGAATTTAATTGGGCTAAGGCCATGAAATAATTTACTGGATGCTGTGGGTGGTTCAACTTCCACGGAGTCTCACCCAATATTGATTATTTTGAAAAATAACAGAATCAAGACATTATTAGTAAGTCTGTGTGTGGTCTGGACTAGGTTGATCAGGGATTATGCCCAAGGTGTCCAAATCCCATAATTAGTATTCAGGGGGATTAGACTCATCCTCGGTTTCGTCTCTGACATGTAGTGGTGACTGCTCTAGGCCTAGTCACGCTACTATTGAATTATTTTGTTTATTACTAATAGATTTAGATTTTTGTTGGATCAATACCAGCACTTTGAGTAATTTACCCCTAGCTGACAGCAACAAATTTACACCTCATTGCCTGGTGCATCCAGTAATAAATTTATAGTAATAGTCAGCTCCAATAAGAATACCTACGTCGTTGAGACAGTCTGTATTCATGTTATGGTCCGCTAGCCTAATACCACTGCGTTTAAGAAATTTGACTGTGTGAGCAAGACCTGTAACATGTAGATCAAAGGGGATCTTGTCAACAACTATGGCTTGAGATCTCGCTGGTGCTGACTCTTAAACGTACCAAGACCTTAACAACTTGGTAGTCACGAGGTCCACTGTTGGTTAGGAATCCAGAAATATTTAAATTCACTCGTGTAGTAGAGTTCAGTTTCAACTTATCAACTAACTGTTGAGAAATAAAGTTTTTTTGCGAACCTTGGTCAAAGAGACCACGAGTGGAAATCCTAGATCCCTTGGTGATTAATTTTAATGGAGTCATTGGTAATGTAGTTGTTTTACACGACTCTGTTGCAAGTACACTTATGTTTTGATGCACCTTGCTATACTGTACAGATGAAAATTTTGTGGAATTCTCATGAGGATTAGTTGCTCTTGATTTATCATTACCACATAAGGAGTAATGGTGTCTACCCTTGTTGCACTTGTTGCATATGCATAAGGAGACAGTACAGCTATTAGGGTCATGAGGACCTATGTACTTTGTGCATCAGTGTAATTCTTGCAAACGATGTATTTTGGAATTACGGCCTGGGTAAGTACTACACTTGTAAGTAAGATGTTCATTATTGCAGAACAAACCCTTCTTCATTGTGGGAGAAGTGGAAGGAGTTGCACTCACTACTGAGGTTGATGGGTTCACTGTGTAGATACCTATATTTTCAGATTTCCATTTGGGAGATGATTTATTGGAATTTGGTTTTACTGCAGTAATGGCAGTACGTTGGGGTTTATGATGAGAATTAATAGAGAAGCTTGACACACTCTTCCCATCTTGATTGGCTCTTTGTCTTTCGACTAGAGTGTGTATACCTTCTGTGATCTCGTTCATGGCCAGAGAGGTTTTGTTGTGCAAAGTACACAATTTGTCTAAAGTTTCCCTTGGTAATTTATGCCTTACAACTTCTCTTGCCATCCATTCAGCAGTCTGAATTTGGACTTTGAGGCTCAAGGCCTTGAGTAGAGACTCTAGTTCTAGTCTGAAGGTTTGAAGAGATTCTGTAGAAGTGTTAGGAACTGATAGATCCAACAAATTTTGAACTGAAATAGTAATAGTCCTTTCTTTGTTATCATAGTTGCTCTTAAGCAATTGAACAGCTAGGTCGTAACCATCAATGGTCAGGGTTATATTTGAGATTACTTTCAAAGCTTCATGTTGTAATAAACCTTGCAAATAAGTGAACTTGGTTGTTTTGGGAATGTTAGTTTTGGAATCTACTGCATCCACAAATTTCTTCCAGAAGTCATCTCAATTTTCATTCTCACCCCCAGAGAATGCGGGTAGATTGATCTGGAGTAATTTAACATCAAGTTCTGGAATTGCTGTAGAGGCTGTGGTTAATTTATTTTTAGCAATTAGCCTTTTAAAGGGTTAAAGTTTAACTTGTACGTAATCTTCGAACTGAGTTAAATTATTTACAATGTCATCAAGTAGAGTTTCACCTATTAAAGTTATGTAAAGTTCTGTCACGTATATATTCATATGTTGCTTAATTCGCTCAAATTTATTTTTGGCAACTTGAAAGTAGCTTTCTAGCTCAAAATAGTCAACAGATGACTGTTGTGACAGATTTTGACAATTGGTAATCTATCGAGTTAAATAACCTTTCAGACCTGTAATGGCGTTTTTCATTCTGTCACCTGCTTCCATCTTGTTGGTTAATAAGCCGAGTGATTTTCTTTATTTTCAATAAATTAATTCCTATTGGTTTCTTTTAAATATTATTATTATATTGCATTAAGAACATAAATTATTGATTTAGTTATGTTAGTTTAGGTTAGGTTAAGATAGGTTAGGTAGGGTTGGTTAGGTTCGGTTATATATCTACATTAGTTTTAACTAAAAATTTTAAAAATTAGCTCATACATAATGAAACGAATAGGTTTATCATTTCATAAGAAAAAAATGAGAAAAATATTGAATTTCTAGAAAACTTGGCTTATTATGCACATCGGGCCTTGCATAGTGTTATGATCCCAGGCAGCCGAAAAACGAGTCTCCCCTTGAGAATTATTCTATCAAGCCTGACCTGACTATAGGGTCTGGGAAATATAGAGGTGAAGACTCTGATGTAAAATAGTTGGTCGGATTTAGTAAACAGTTAGAGATTATGGGCAGTGAATAAGAAAATAGATAAATGACTGGTTAGGAGATGTGGACAATTTGCTGGAGGCATGAGGCTCGCTTCTGGAGGGCTTTGACCTCACTTGAGGCCAGACATCGCAGGGGGAAGCTGTGCTCCGTTTGAGCTCCCGTCAGAAAGGAACCCCTAGTGATATATCTCCAAGAGAAGAGAACCGCGGATGTGCCAGCGGTAGAATCGAGCTGGGAACATTGTGGTCTCAAGTTCTGGACGGCGAGGAGAGTATTAAGCCGCCCAGAGAAATTTTCGTGGCATGTGGAAGCGCCCTGATCAGACGCCGTCAGAGGGCGCCTGATCAGACGCCGTCAGAGGGAGAGCGCCCTCGACTAGGCAATCTGTGGTAAGCATGAATTAAGCCAGTTCATAGTGATTGCTTGTAGTTGGTCGTGTGCCCAGCGACAGTAGCAATGTTTATTGATAAGTTAGATATGTTTTGATAAGGCAGAAAGCCTAAAATAAGAGAGTGGAGAGGGAGGAACACGGAGCGACATCCGTCTCCTCTGAGCGCTGGCAGGTGACTGAGGGAGTCCCGCTCTGGGCGGGCGGCAGAGGACCCTCCCAGAGTGAGTGAGGACCGCCGGGCGAGGTGGAGCATGGACCAGCCCAAAATGGGGGAGTCCACTCTCACAGTACGTAGAGAGCAGAGAGATGTTGGAGGCAAACATATTGTGTGGTTATTTTTGTTTATGTGTTTAAGGGGAAACATTTTTATTGGAGTGTCGATGGGTTGCAGGTTTGTCTTTGGGGAAGAAGTTGCTGAGAACTTCGAAGCCAGCACAGTGGGAGTAGTTGATGAGACTCCAAGGTAGTGGAGGAGAGGACCTCGAGCTGTGAGGAGAAGCAGTGAAGAGGAGTGTCACGTGCTTCTGTAGAGGTGGTGAAGCACCATAGTTGCTCGAGGGAACTTCATGGTGTAGCAGCCAGGAGAGCTGTGGAGGACCCTAGTAGAAGTAGTGAAGCACCGTAGTTGCTCAAGGAAAACTTCATGGTGTAGCAGCCTGGAGGAGCTGCAGAGGATCCTGGTAGTTAAACCCAGAAGAACCTGAAGAGATCAGGGTAGTGAACTTCCAGATGTGGAAGGGAAGTTCTAAATGATCACTTGTAGGGAGTTGATAGAGTGTTTGTCTTTAGCGTGTAAGACGCAGTGAAAGGCGAGTGATAGTTTGCCATTTTTGTACCAAGAAGTGTTTATATTGAAGCATAGAGTTACAGTCATAGGCTGGATTACCTACAGATGTATGTGTTCTAAGACTGATAGGGTGATCGATGATCATTGTTGTGTATCAAGGAACATTTATACTGATATATATATATATGTTATTGCACTCATACGCTGATTTTCCTTGTACATGTTTATAGATATATATTCTCTTGCTGATAGTACAACATTGTGTTATAAGACTTGATCTACTTGAGGAGGTTGGTAATATTAGGTGGTGAATCAGGAGATAGGATACCACTTGATAAGCAGATGATAGAGTTCTGATTGTGTTGGAGTGCAACCTGACTGAAATAGTATAGAGTGTAGGATTCATTATTATTATATGTGTGTATGTATTGTGTATGTGCTTTGTCCAGTAAATGTATTCAAATTTGCTGGTGTTTGCCCTTGTCCTAGTGAGGCTTCCCAGGAAATAGTAAAGAAAGAGAGAGAGAGAGAAAGAACCTAGAACCACTGCTGTGGACAGGGTAGGACGGAAAACTAGTAAGTCAAAAGGGATTGAGGAGATCATATCCCATAAGGAGAGAGTGGGGAGTCACAGCGGCTCGAGTGGGTGTGTGAACATGACAACGAGGCTAAGTATTGGAGCTGCATCCCCTAAACATGTGACGTTGAGCCCCTCTCCAAGAGCCAAAAGCGCCCAGGGTGATCTCCTGGTAAAATATAAGCACTACCAAGTTGTGGGTTGGGTTGTCCGTAAAGAAGGATCAACAACACGACAACACCACCAAGCCGCACTATAATAATAGTAGACCAAGAACTGCATTCTGGCTACTAGGTACGATATATATATATATATATATATATATATATATATATATATATATATATATTTGCATATTTTGGTAGCAGTCCTTCCTGTAGACATATATTATTAAATATGACCGAGAAAGTAAGATTGATAATTCTAACAGGAATTTTTTCAATATTTCTTATGTTTCTTTTCACTGTTGATGGTAATTGAAAAATCAGTTCTCCAAAATTCATTTTTATTTCTAGTCTGATGCGACACTTGAACGCGTTTCGTAATAACTTATTAGGTTAGGTTACGTTAGGTAGGTTAGGTAGTCGAAAAACAATTAATTAATGAAAACTTGGCTTATTAAGCAAATCGGGCCTTGCATAATAGGCAGAGAAGTGCGTTCTGGCTACTAGGTACGACATATATATATATATATATATATATATATATATATATATATATATATATTAGTATATTTTGGTAGCAGTCTTTCCTGTAGACATATATTATTAAATATGACCGAAAAAGTAAGATTAATAATCCTAACACGAATTTTCTCAATCTTTCGTACATTACGCTTCACTGTTGGAGGTAAATCAAAAATCACTTCTCCAAAATTCATTTTTATTTCTAGTCTGACGCGACACGGGCGCGTTTCGTAAAACTTATTACATTTTCAAAGACTTCACAAATACACAACTGATTAGAACGTATCTCTGATTTTATATCTACATTTGAGTGAGGTGGGAAGGGTGATGTGGCATTAACACAAGACAGAACAGGAGGGGATATTAATAGGGTATTAAAAGTATCAACACAAGACAGAACAGAAACAATGGGTATTGAATAGAAGTGTTTGTAGAAAGCCTATTGGTCCATATTTCTTGATGCTTCTATATTGGAGCGGAGTCTTGAGGTGGGTAGAATATAGTTGTGCAATAATTGGCTGTTGATTGCTGGTGTTGACTTCTTGATGTGTAGTGCCTCGCAAACGTCAAGCCGCCTGCTATCGCTGTATCTATCGATGATTTCTGTGTTGTTTACTAGGATTTCTCTGGCGATGGTTTGGTTATGGGAAGAGATTATATGTTCCTTAATAGAGCCCTGTTGCTTATGCATCGTTAAACGCCTAGAAAGAGATGTTGTTGTCTTGCCTATATACTGGGTTTTTTGGAGCTTACAGTCCCCAAGTGGGCATTTGAAGGCATAGACGACATTAGTCTCTTTTAAAGCGTTCTGTTTTGTGTCTGGAGAGTTTCTCATGAGTAGGCTGGCCGTTTTTCTGGTTTTATAGTAAATCGTCAGTTGTATCCTCTGATTTTTGTCTGTAGGGATAACGTTTCTATTAACAATATCTTTCAGGACCCTTTCCTCCGTTTTATGAGCTGTGGAAAAGAAGTTCCTGTAAAATAGTCTAATAGGGGGTATAGGTGTTGTGTTAGTTGTCTCTTCAGAGGTTGCATGGCTTTTCACTTTCCTTCTTATGATGTCTTCGATGAAACCATTGGAGAAGCCGTTATTGACTAGGACCTGCCTTACCCTACAAAGTTCTTCGTCGACTTGCTTCCATTCTGAGCTGTGGCTGAGAGCACGGTCGACGTATGCGTTAACAACACTCCTCTTGTACCTGTCAGGGCAGTCGCTGTTGGCATTTAGGCACATTCCTATGTTTGTTTCCTTAGTGTAGACTGCAGTGTGGAAACCTCCGCCCTTTTCCATGACTGTTACATCTAGAAAAGGCAGCTTCCCATCCTTTTCCGTCTCGTAAGTGAAACGCAGCACGGAACTCTGCTCAAATGCCTCCTTCAGCTTCTGCAGATGTCTGACATCAGGTACCTGTGTAAAAATGTCGTCAACATACCTGCAGTATATGGCCGGTTTCAAGTTCATGTCGACTAAGACTTTTTGCTCGATGGTACCCATGTAGAAGTTTGCAAACAGGACACCTAGGGGAGAACCCATGGCGACCCCATCTACTTGCTTATACATGTGCCCATCCGGGCTCAAGAAGGGTGCCTCTTTAGTACAAGCTTGGAGTAGTTTCCTCAGAATACTTTCTGGCATGTCAAGAGGAGTACAGGCTGGATCACGATACACTCTGTCGGCTATCATTCCGATTGTCTCGTCCACAGGTACGTTGGTAAACAGCGATTCTACGTCCAACGAGGCTCTTATCCCTGTGGCCCGTGCGCCCCGCAGTAAGTCCACAAATTCCTTTGGAGACTTCAGGCTGAAGGCGCAAGGAACATAAGGAGTCAGCAGGCCGTTGAGTCGCTTTGCCAGTCTGTACGTGGGTGTGGGTATCTGGCTAATGATTGGCCGAAGTGGGTTTCCAGGCTTGTGCGTCTTGACATTTCCATACGCATATCCAGGTTTATATTCCCCAATGATCTTTGGCAGGTGGAGTCCGGATTTCTTGGCGTTTACAGTTTCGATCAGTTTGTTGACCTTTGCTTTTAATTCGGCTGTAGTGTCCTTCGTTACCCTTTGGAACTTAGTTTGGTCAGAGAGTATGATGTTCATTTTCGCCAGATATTCGTCTTTTTTAAGAATGACATATATTGGCGACTTGTCACCTCTCCTGACAACTATCTCCTTGTTCTCACGAAGGCTTTTAGCTGCCGCTTTAAGCTCGGGGGACAGTATGGTGCTTCTGTAGTTGCCTCGATTCTTTCCTCCTTCTGCAATAAGTTCTGCTTGTAAGGTATCTTTGGTAGTGACCTTCTTTTGTGTCTCGAAGTCGAATATGTCGTCCAACAGAATTTCCAACTCTACTTTCCGGGCCATTTCACTCGGTCTGGACATAACATGACAGTTTATGCCCAGATTTAGGAGAATCAGTTGTGTATTTGTGAAGTCTTTGAAAATGTAATAAGTTTTACGAAACGCGCCCGTGTCGCGTCAGACTAGAAATAAAAATGAATTTTGGAGAAGTGATTTTTGATTTACCTCCAACAGTGAAGCGTAATGTACGAAAGATTGAGAAAATTCGTGTTAGAATTATTAATCTTACTTTTTCGGTCATATTTAATAATATATATATATATATATATATATATATATATATATATATATATATATATATATATATATATATATATATATATATATATATATATATATATATATATGTCGTACCTAGTAGCCAGAACGCACTTCTCAGCCTACTATGCAAGGCCCAATTTGCCTAATAAGCCAATTTTTCATGAATTAATGTTTTTTCGACAACCTAACCTACCTAACCTAACCTAACCTATAAAGATAGGTTAGATTAGGTTAGGTAGGGTTGGTTAGGTTTGGTCATATATCTACGTTAATTTTAACCCCAATATAAAAAATTGACCTCATACAAAATGAAATGGGTAGCTCTATCATTTCATAAGAAAAAAATTAGAGAAAATATATTAATTCGTGAAAACTTGGCTTATTAGGCAAATTGGGCCTTGCATAGTAGGCTGAGAGGTGCGTTCTGGCTACTAAGTACGACATATATATATATATATATATATATATATATATATATATATATATATATATATATATATATATATATATATATATATATATATATATTATATATATATATATATATATATATAGTTATATATATATAACTATATATATTATAATATGCAATATGCAACTGAAAACTCACACCCCAGAAGTGACTCGAACCCATACTCCCAGAAGCAACGCAACTGGTATGTACAAGACGCCTTACGTACTTACTTACGGGAGTATGGGTTCGAGTCACTTCTGGGGTGTGAGTTTTCAGTTGCATATTGTCCAGGGGACCATTCTGGCTTGTTCGCATTTGTGTTCCTCACGTGTGCCCCTAAGAATGAGGTGATTTGGTAAAATGCTATGCCCAAGATAACTATCCGAGTGCCGGCGGTGGGGTGGTTCAAATAGCCTCGGCTATCACCTCATTATGTCCGGTCGTGATGGTCAAGTGGATTAAGGCGTCTTGTACATACCAGTTGCGTTGCTTCTGGGAGTATGGGTTCGAGTCACTTCTGGGGTGTGAGTTTTCAGTTGCATATTGTCCAGGGGACCATTCTGGCTTGTTCGCATTTGTGTTCCTCACGTGTGCCCCTAAGAATGAGGTGATTTGGTAAAATGCTATGCCCAAGATAACTATCCGAGTGCCGGCGGTGGGGTGGTTCAAATAGCCTCGGCTATCACCTCATTATGTCCGGTCGTGATGGTCAAGTGGATTAAGGCGTCTTGTACATACCAGTTGCGTTGCTTCTGGGAGTATGGGTTCGAGTCACTTCTGGGGTGTGAGTTTTCAGTTGCATATTGTCCAGGGGACCATTCTGGCTTGTTCGCATATATATATATATATATATATATATATATATATATATATATATATATATATATATATATATATATATATATGTCGTACCTAATAGCCAGAACGCACTTCTCAGCCAACTATGCATGGCCCAATTTGCCTAATAAGCCAAGTTTTCATGAATTAATGTTTTTTCGACTACCTAACCTAACCTAACCTAACTTTTTCTGCTACCTATCCTAACCTAACCGATAGAGATAGGTTAGGTTAGGTTAGGTAGGGTTGGTTAGGTTCGGTCATATATCTACTTTAATTTTAACTTCAATAAAAAAAATTGACCTCATACATAATGAAATGGGTAGCTTTATCACTTCATAAGGAAAAAAAATAGAAAAAATATATTAATTCAGGAAAACTTGGCTTATTAGGCAAATCGGGCCTTGCATAGTTGGCTGAGAAGTGCGTTCTGGCTACTAGGTACGACATATATATATATATATATATATATATATATATATATATATATATATATATATATATATATATATATATATATATATATATATATATATATATATATATATATATATGTCGTACCTAGTAGCCAGAACGCACTTCTCACCCTACTATGCAAGGCCCGATTTGCCTAATAAGCCAAGTTTTCCTGAATTAATATATTTTCTCTAATATTTTTCTTATGAAATGATAAAGCTACCCATTTCATTATGTATGAGGTCAATTTTTTTTTATTGGAGTTAAAAATAACGTAGTTATATGACAGAACCTAACCAACCCTACCTAACCTAACCTAACCTATCTTTATAGGTTAGGTTAGGTTAGGTAGCCGAAAAAGTTAGGTTAGGTAGTCGAAAAACAATTATTTCATGAAAACTTGGCTTATTAGGCAAATCGGGCCTTGCATAGTAGGCTGAGAAGTGCGTTCTGGCTACTAGGTACGACATATATATATATATATATATATATATATATATATATATATATATATATATATATATATATATATATGTCGTACCTAGTAGCCAGAACGCACTGAGAAGTGCGTTCTGGCTACTAGGTACGACATATATATATATATATATATATATATATATATATATATATATATATATATATATATATATATATATATATATATATATATATATATATATATATATATATATATATATATATATATATATATATATATATATATATATATATATATATATATGTCGTACCTAATAGCCAGAACGCACTTCTCAGCCTACTATTCAAGGCCCGATTTGCCTAATAAGCCAAGTTTTCATGAATTAATGTTTTTTCGTCTACCTAACCTACCTAACCTAACCTAACCTAGCTTTTTTTGGCTACCTAACCTAACCTTACCTATAAATATAGGTTAGGTTAGATTAGGTAGGGTTGGTTAGGTTCGGTCATATATCTACGTTAATTTTAACTCCAATAAAAAAAATTGACCTCATACAAAGAGAAAAGGGGTTGCTTTATCATTTCATAAGAAAAAAATTATAGTAAATATATTAATTCAGGAAAACTTGGCTTATTAGGCAAATCGGGCCTTGAATAGTAGGCTGAGAAGTGAGTTCTGGCTACTAGGTACGACATATATATATATATATATATATATATATATATATATATATATATGTCGTACCTAGTAGCCAGAACGCACTTCTCACCCTACTATGCAAGGCCCGATTTGCCTAATAAGCCAAGTTTTCCTGAATTAATATATTTTCTCTAATATTTTTCTTATGAAATGATAAAGCAACCTATTTCATTATGTATGAGGTCAATTTTATTTTATTGGAGTTAAAATTAATGTAGATATATGACCGAACCTAACCAACCCTACCTAACCTAACCTAACCTATCTTTAATGGTTAGGTTAGGTTAGGTAGCCGAAAAAGTTAGGTTAGGTTAGGTTATGTAGGTTAGGTAGTCGAAAAACAATTAATTCATGAAAACTTGGCTTATTAGGCAAATCGGGCCTTGCATAGTAGGCTGAGAAGTGCGTTCTGGCTACTAGGTACGACATATATATATATATATATATATATATATATATATATATATATATATATATATATATATATATATATATATATATATATATATATATATATATATATATATGTCGTACCTAATAGCCAGAACGCACTTCTCAGCCTACTATTCAAGGCCCGATTTGCCTAATAAGCCAAGTTTTCATGAATTAATGTTTTTTCGTCTACCTAACCTACCTAACCTAACCTAACCTAGCTTTTTTTGGCTACCTAACCTAACCTTACCTATAAATATAGGTTAGGTTAGGTTAGGTAGGGTTGGTTAGGTTCGGTCATATATCTACGTTAATTTTAACTCCAATAAAAAAAATTGACCTCATACAAAGAGAAAAGGGGTTGCTTTATCATTTCATAAGAAAAAAATTATAGTAAATATATTAATTCAGGAAAACTTGGCTTATTAGGCAAATCGGGCCTTGAATAGTAGGCTGAGAAGTGAGTTCTGGCTACTAGGTACGACATATATATATATATATATATATATATATATATATATATATATATGTCGTACCTAGTAGCCAGAACGCACTTCTCACCCTACTATGCAAGGCCCGATTTGCCTAATAAGCCAAGTTTTCCTGAATTAATATATTTTCTCTAATATTTTTCTTATGAAATGATAAAGCAACCTATTTCATTATGTATGAGGTCAATTTTATTTTATTGGAGTTAAAATTAATGTAGATATATGACCGAACCTAACCAACCCTACCTAACCTAACCTAACCTATCTTTAATGGTTAGGTTAGGTTAGGTAGCCGAAAAAGTTAGGTTAGGTTAGGTTATGTAGGTTAGGTAGTCGAAAACAATTAATTCATGAAAACTTGGCTTATTAGGCAAATCGGGCCTTGCATAGTAGGCTGAGAAGTGCGTTCTGGCTACTAGGTACGACATATATATATATATATATATATATATATATATATATATATATATATATATATATATATATATATATATATATATATATATATATGTCGTACCTAATAGCCAGAACGCACTTCTCAGCCTACTATTCAAGGCCCGATTTGCCTAATAAGCCAAGTTTTCATGAATTAATGTTTTTTCGTCTACCTAACCTACCTAACCTAACCTAACCTAGCTTTTTTTGGCTACCTAACCTAACCTTACCTATAAATATAGGTTAGGTTAGATTAGGTAGGGTTGGTTAGGTTCGGTCATATATCTACGTTAATTTTAACTCCAATAAAAAAAATTGACCTCATACAAAGAGAAAAGGGGTTGCTTTATCATTTCATAAGAAAAAAATTATAGTAAATATATTAATTCAGGAAAACTTGGCTTATTAGGCAAATCGGGCCTTGAATAGTAGGCTGAGAAGTGAGTTCTGGCTACTAGGTACGACATATATATATATATATATATATATATATATATATATATATATATATATATATATATATATATATATATATATATGTCGTACCTAGTAGCCAGAACGCACTTCTCACCCTACTATGCAAGGCCCGATTTGCCTAATAAGCCAAGTTTTCCTGAATTAATATATTTTCTCTAATATTTTTCTTATGAAATGATAAAGCAACCTATTTCATTATGTATGAGGTCAATTTTATTTTATTGGAGTTAAAATTAATGTAGATATATGACCGAACCTAACCAACCCTACCTAACCTAACCTAACCTATCTTTAATGGTTAGGTTAGGTTAGGTAGCCGAAAAAGTTAGGTTAGGTTAGGTTATGTAGGTTAGGTAGTCGAAAAACAATTAATTCATGAAAACTTGGCTTATTAGGCAAATCGGGCCTTGCATAGTAGGCTGAGAAGTGCGTTCTGGCTACTAGGTACGACATATATATATATATATATATATATATATATATATATATATATATATATATATATATATATATATATATATATATATATATATATATATATATATATATATATATATATATATGTCGTACCTAATAGCCAGAACGCACTTCTCAGCCTACTATTCAAGGCCCGATTTGCCTAATAAGCCAAGTTTTCATGAATTAATGTTTTTTCGTCTACCTAACCTACCTAACCTAACCTAACCTAGCTTTTTTTGGCTACCTAACCTAACCTTACCTATAAATATAGGTTAGGTTAGGTTAGGTAGGGTTGGTTAGGTTCGGTCATATATCTACGTTAATTTTAACTCCAATAAAAAAAATTGACCTCATACAAAGAGAAAAGGGGTTGCTTTATCATTTCATAAGAAAAAAATTATAGTAAATATATTAATTCAGGAAAACTTGGCTTATTAGGCAAATCGGGCCTTGAATAGTAGGCTGAGAAGTGAGTTCTGGCTACTAGGTACGACATATATATATATATATATATATATATATATATATATATATATATATATATGTCGTACCTAGTAGCCAGAACGCACTTCTCACCCTACTATGCAAGGCCCGATTTGCCTAATAAGCCAAGTTTTCCTGAATTAATATATTTTCTCTAATATTTTTCTTATGAAATGATAAAGCAACCTATTTCATTATGTATGAGGTCAATTTTATTTTATTGGAGTTAAAATTAATGTAGATATATGACCGAACCTAACCAACCCTACCTAACCTAACCTAACCTATCTTTAATGGTTAGGTTAGGTTAGGTAGCCGAAAAAGTTAGGTTAGGTTAGGTTATGTAGGTTAGGTAGTCGAAAACAATTAATTCATGAAAACTTGGCTTATTAGGCAAATCGGGCCTTGCATAGTAGGCTGAGAAGTGCGTTCTGGCTACTAGGTACGACATATATATATATATATATATATATATATATATATATATATATATATATATATATATATATATATATATATATATATATATATATATATATATATATATATATATATATATATATATATATATATATATATATGTCGTACCTAATTGCCAGAACGCACTTCTCAGCCTACTATTCAAGGCCCGATTTGCCTAATAAGCCAAGTTTTCATGAATTAATGTTTTTTCGTCTACCTAACCTACCTAACCTAACCTAACCTAGCTTTTTTTGGCTACCTAACCTAACCTTACCTATAAATATAGGTTAGGTTAGGTTAGGTAGGGTTGGTTAGGTTCGGTCATATATCTACATTAATTTTAACTCCAATAAAAAAAAATTGACCTCATACATAGAGAAAAGGGTTGCTTTATCATTTCATAAGAAAAAAATTATAGTAAATATATTAATTCAGGAAAACTTGGCTTATTAGGCAAATCGGGCCTTGAATAGTAGGCTGAGAAGTGAGTTCTGGCTACTAGGTACGATATATATATATATATATATATATATATATATATATATATATATATATATATATATATATATATATATATATATATATATATATATATATATATATATATAAATGAAATGATAAAGCTACCCATTTCATTATGTATGAGGACAATTTTTTTTTATTGGAGTTAAAATTAACGTAGATATATGACCGAACCTAACCAACCATACCTAACCTAACCTAACCTATCTTTATAGGTTAGGTTAGGTTAGGTAGCGGAAAAAGTTAGGTTAGGTAAGGTTAGGTAGTCGAAAAACAATTAATTCATGAAAACTTGGCTTATTAGGCAAATCGGGCCTTGCATAGTAGGCTGAGAAGTGAGTTCTGGCTACTAGGTACGACATATATATATATATATATATATATATATATATATATATATGTATATATATATATATATATATATATATATATATATATATATATATATATATCCTGGAGGACATCAGAAAAATCCAGGAGCAAGGTGCAGTTTTAGGCCTCACCCTGAACCCTTCTAAATGTGAAATAATATGTTCCAACCAGGGCATCGTAGAGAGAATAGAGGGTCTTCTGCCAAATATCCATAAAACTAAACCTGAAGACAACACACTCCTAGGAGCTCCCCTGGGTTTGAAAGCCATCGATGAGGTCCTTGATAAGAAAATCGCCGACCTTAAGAGGATTGATGGGAGGATTGAGGATATTGATGCTCATGATGCACTCTACCTCATCACCAGATGTCTGTCCCTCCCCAGGTTAACCTACTTTCTGAGGTGTTCACCATCTTACAGTAGCCAAAAACTAAGTGAGTATGACCGGTTACTGAAATCAATGCTAGAAAAAGCCCTTAACCTCTCTCTCGATGACCTACAGTGGAAACAAGCCTCTCTTCCCGTAAGACTTGGGGGCCTCGGAGTTCGAACAGCAACGCAAATCGCTGTTCCAGCCTTCCTGTCCTCCTTATCAGCATCCGACGACCTTGTGAAGGAAATTCTACCTGCCCACTTACATCAGCTGGCAGGTGTACATGATCCCAATTTTACACGCTGTGCCACAGAGTGGGCCTCTCGTGCAGGCCAATCACCTCAACCACCATCCCCAAAAGCCCACAAGCAATCCAGCTGGGATGGCACCATGGTAGACCAAGTTGCTGCAGAGTGCCTGGGTGCTGCAACAACACAACACGACATTGCTCGCCTCACAGCAGTAACAGCACAACATGCAGGGAATTTCCTGTTAGCAACCCCAATGTTGGCAACTGGCATGCGTCTCACACCACACGCCCTCCGCCTTGCTGCCCCAATCCACACCAGATATAGGTGTATTTGCGGCGAGGTGGTGGCTGACAGGTACGGCCACCATGGCCTACTCTGCCAAAGCACAGGGGGATGGCACTCGAGGCACAATGAAGTTAACGACATCATCAAGAGGAGCCTCACCACAGCTGGATGCCCAGCTGAAAGAGAGCCCCGTTACCTAACGCCCCGTAACTCTGATGCTCTTATTGGTCGCCCGGATGGTATCACAGTGAACCCCTGGAAGAATGGCAAGCAGTTGGTATGGGACTACACGTGCGTATCAACCCTAGCTAACACCTACATTAACCTCAGTGTTGCACAACCAGGTGGCGCTGCCACCCACAGGGAAGCAGCCAAATCCCGTAAGTATAGTGAACTGGATCACCACTACAATTTTGTCCCCATTGCTTCTGAGACACTCGGCGCCTGGGGTAAAAGTGCTACCAGTTTCTTTAAGGAACTGGGTTCTAGACTCATTGAAACAACAAGGGACCCAAGAGCTGCAAGCTTTCTTTTCCAGCGCCTCAGTGTGGCGATACAGAGGGGAAATGCGCACTGCATCCAGGGTTCCTGCCCACCATCTGAGGAGCTGGAGGAACTCGACAACCTATGATAACCATCTTTGTAACCCATATGTAACTCTTTTTTGTAACAAAGTTCAAATAAAGTAAATATATATGTGTACATACAAAAGAATGGGGGTGGTAGGAGAAGATAATATTAGTGTTCAGTGAGAAACCACAAGGTCTCCTCTGAATACTTTTTATTTTCTTCTCCGAGGCTATGGGTCCCCACATTGGCACCAGAGGTGGTACCCTCACAATAAAAATAAATATATATATATATATATATATATATATATATATATATATATATATATATATATATATATATATATATATATATATATATATATATATATATATATATATATATATATATAACTGAAAACTCACACCCCAGAAGTGACTCGAACCCATACTCCCAGGAGCAACGCAACTGGTATGTACAAGACGCCTTAATCTACTTGACCATCACGACCGGACATAATGAGGTGATAGCCGAGGCTATTTGAACCACCCCACTGCCGGCACTCGGATAGTAATCTTGGGCATAGCATTTTACCAAATCACCTCATTCTTTGGGGCACACGTGAGGAACACAAATGCGAACAAGCCTGAATGGTCCCCAGGAACTATCCTACCAAAGAATGAGGTGATTTGGTAAAATGCTATGCCCAAGATTACTATCCGAGTGCCGGCGGTGGGGTGGTTCAAATAGCCTCGGCTATCACCTCATTATGTCCGGTCGTGATGGTCAAGTGGATTAAGGCGTCTTGTACATATCAGTTGCGTTGCTCCTGGGAGTATGGGTTCGAGTCACTTCTGGGGTGTAAGTTTTCAGTTGCATATTGTCCTGGGGACCATTCAGGCTTGTTCGCATTTGTGTTCCTCACGTGTGCCCCAAAGAATGAGGTGATTTGGTAAAATGCTATGCCCAAGATTACTATCCGAGTGCCGGCGGTGGGGTGGTTCAAATAGCCTCGGCTATCACCTCATTATGTCCGGTCGTGATGGTCAAGTGGATTAAGGCGTCTTGTACATACCAGTTGCGTTGCTCCTGGGAGTATGGGTTCGAGTCACTTCTGGGGTGTGAGTTTTCAGTTGCATATTGTCCTGGGGACCATTCAGGCTTGTTCGCATTTGTGTTCCTCACGTGTGCCCCAAAGAATGAGGTGATTTGGTAAAATGCTATGCCCAAGATTACTATCCGAGTGCCGGCGGTGGGGTGGTTCAAATAGCCTCGGCTATCACCTCATTATGTCCGGTCGTGATGGTCAAGTGGACTAAGGCGTCTTGTACATACCAGTTGCGATGCTCCTGGGAGTATGGATTCGAGTCACTTCTGGGGTGTGAGTTTTCAGTTGCATATTGTCCTGGGGACCATTCAGGCTTGTTCGCATATATATATATATATATATATATATATATATATATATATATATATATATATATATATATATATATATATATATATATATATATATATATATATATGTCGTACCTAGTAGCCAGAACGCACTTCTCAGCCTACTATGCAAGGCCCGATTTGCCTAATAAGCCAAGTTTTCATGAAATAATTGTTTTTCGACTACCTAACCTAACTTTTTCGGCTACCTAACCTAACCTAACCTATAAAGATAGGTTAGGTTAGGTTAGGTAGGGTTGGTTAGGTTCTGTCATATAACTACGTTATTTTTAACTCCAATAAAAAAAAATTGACCTCATACATAATGAAATGGGTAGCTTTATCATTTCATAAGAAAAAAATTAGAGAAAATATATTAATTCAGGAAAACTCGGCCTATTAGGCAAAACGAGCCTTGCATAGTAGGCTGAGAAGTGCGTTCTGGCTACTAGGTACTAAATATATATATATATATTTTGTGTTTAGGAGAGTTGTGCCTTAAGCAGAGACACTGTGTCTTCCCATATTAACAGGGACTTGATGAAATTAACGTATAAATGACCCCTCACTTGCTCTGGTGCTCTTGGGAGGTGTTGATCTTTTGGGTATTTAAATACTCCGAAATTACCATCACTTTTAAGGGTCTGAGCGGGTGGTGGAGCGGGTTAAGGCGTACCTGTTATGCCAGTTGCTGGAAGGCTTCTGTGCTGGCTAGGGTTCGAGTCTCCTGGTGGGAAAGTGTTCTAAAGTTGTATACTTAACTCTCGTGTTTAGGAGAGTTGTGCCTTAAGCAGAGACACTGTGTCTTCCCATATTAACAGGGACTTGATGAAATTAATGTATAAATGACCAATCACTTGCTCTGGTGCTCAAGGGAGGTGTTGATCTTTGGGGTATTTAAATACTCCGAAATTACCATCTCTTTTAAGGGTCTGAGCGGGTGGTGGAGCAGGTTAAGGCGTACATGTTATGCCAGTTGCTGGAAGGCTTCTGTGCTGGCTAGGGTTCGAGTCTCCTGGTGGGAAAGTGTTCTAAAGTTGTATACTTAACTCTCGTGTTTAGGAGAGTTGTGTCTTAAGCAAAGACACTGTGTCTTCCCATAATAACAGGGACTTGATGAAATTAACGTATAAATGACCCCTCACTTGCTCTGGTGCTCTTGGGAGGTGTTGATCTTTGGGGTATTTAAATACTCCGAAATTACCATCTCTTTTAAGGGTCTGAGCGGGTGGTGGAGCGGGTTAAGGCGTACCTGTTATACCAGTTGCTGGAAGGCTTCTGTGCTGGCTAGGGTTCGAGTCTCCTGGTGGGAAAGTGTTCTAAAGTTGTATACTTAACTCTCGTGTTTAGGAGAGTTGTGCCTTAAGCAGAGACACTGTGTCTTCCCATATTAACAGGGACTTGATGAAATTAACGTCTAAATGACCCCTCACTTGCTCTGGTGCTCTTGGGAGGTGTTGATCTTTGGGGTATTTAAATACTCCGAAATTACCATCTCTTGTAAGGGTCTGAGCGGGTGGTGGAGTGGGTTAAGGCGTACCTGTTATGCCAGTTGCTGGAAGGCTTCTGTGCTGGCTAGGGTTCGAGTCTCCTGGTGGGAAAGTGTTCTAAAGTTGTATACTTAACTCTCGTGTTTAGGAGAGTTGTGCCTTAAGCAGAGACACTGTGTCTTCCCATATTAACAGGGACTTGATGAAATTAACGTATAAATGACCCCTCACTTGCTCTGGTGCTCTTGGGAGGTGTTGATCTTTGGGGTATTTAAATTCTCCGAAATTACCATCTCTTTTAAGGGTCTGAGCGGGTGGTGGAGCGGGTTAAGGCGTACCTGTTATGCCAGTTGCTGGACGGCTTCTGTGCTGGCTAGGGTTCGAGTCTCCTGGTGGGAAAGTGTTCTAAAGTTGTATACTTAACTCTCGTGTTTAGGAGAGTTGTGCCTTAATCAGAGACACTGTGTCTTCCCATATTAACAGGGACTTGATGAAATTAACGTATAAATGACCCCTCACTTGCTCTGGTGCTCTTGGGAGGTGTTGATCTTTGGGGTATTTAAATACTCCAAAATTACCATCTCTTTTAAGGGTCTGAGCGGGTGGTGGAGCGGGTTAAGGCGTACCTGTTATGCCAGTTGCTGGAAGGCTTCTGTGCTGGCTAGGGTTCGAGTCTCCTGGTGGGAAAGTGTTCTAAAGTTGTATACTTAACTCTCGTGTTTACTAGAGTTGTGCCTTAAGCAGAGACACTGTGTCTTCCCATATTAACAGGGACTTGATGAAATTAACGTATAAATGACCCCTCACTTGCTCTGGTGCTCTTGGGAGGTGTTGATCTTTTGGGTATTTAAATACTCCGAAATTACCATCTCTTTTAAGGGTCTGAGCGGGTGGTGGAGCGGGTTAAGGCGTACCTGTTATGCCAGTTGCTGGAAGGCTTCTGTGCTGGCTAGGGTTCGAGTCTCCTGGTGGGAAAGTGTTCTAAAGTTGTATACTTAACTCTCGTGTTTAGGAGAGTTGTGCCTTAAGCAGAGACACTGTGTCTTCCCATATTAACAGGGACTTGATGAAATTAATGTATAAATGACCAATCACTTGCTCTGGTGCTCAAGGGAGGTGTTGATCTTTGGGGTATTTAAATACTCCGAAATTACCATCTCTTTTAAGGGTCTGAGCGGGTGGTGGAGCAGGTTAAGGCGTACATGTTATGCCAGTTGCTGGAAGGCTTCTGTGCTGGCTAGGGTTCGAGTCTCCTGGTGGGAAAGTGTTCTAAAGTTGTATACTTAACTCTCGTGTTTAGGAGAGTTGTGTCTTAAGCAAAGACACTGTGTCTTCCCATAATAACAGGGACTTGATGAAATTAACGTATAAATGACCCCTCACTTGCTCTGGTGCTCTTGGGAGGTGTTGATCTTTGGGGTATTTAAATACTCCGAAATTACCATCTCTTTTAAGGGTCTGAGCGGGTGGTGGAGCGGGTTAAGGCGTACCTGTTATACCAGTTGCTGGAAGGCTTCTGTGCTGGCTAGGGTTCGAGTCTCCTGGTGGGAAAGTGTTCTAAAGTTGTATACTTAACTCTCGTGTTTAGGAGAGTTGTGCCTTAAGCAGAGACACTGTGTCTTCCCATATTAACAGGGACTTGATGAAATTAACGTCTAAATGACCCCTCACTTGCTCTGGTGCTCTTGGGAGGTGTTGATCTTTGGGGTATTTAAATACTCCGAAATTACCATCTCTTTTAAGGGTCTGAGCGGGTGGTGGAGTGGGTTAAGGCGTACCTGTTATGCCAGTTGCTGGAAGGCTTCTGTGCTGGCTAGGGTTCGAGTCTCCTGGTGGGAAAGTGTTCTAAAGTTGTATACTTAACTCTCGTGTTTAGGAGAGTTGTGCCTTAAGCAGAGACACTGTGTCTTCCCATATTAACAGGGACTTGATGAAATTAACGTATAAATGACCCCTCACTTGCTCTGGTGCTCTTGGGAGGTGTTGATCTTTGGGGTATTTAAATTCTCCGAAATTACCATCTCTTTTAAGGGTCTGAGCGGGTGGTGGAGCGGGTTAAGGCGTACCTGTTATGCCAGTTGCTGGACGGCTTCTGTGCTGGCTAGGGTTCGAGTCTCCTGGTGGGAAAGTGTTCTAAAGTTGTATACTTAACTCTCGTGTTTAGGAGAGTTGTGCCTTAATCAGAGACACTGTGTCTTCCCATATTAACAGGGACTTGATGAAATTAACGTATAAATGACCCCTCACTTGCTCTGGTGCTCTTGGGAGGTGTTGATCTTTGGGGTATTTAAATACTCCAAAATTACCATCTCTTTTAAGGGTCTGAGCGGGTGGTGGAGCGGGTTAAGGCGTACCTGTTATGCCAGTTGCTGGAAGGCTTCTGTGCTGGCTAGGGTTCGAGTCTCCTGGTGGGAAAGTGTTCTAAAGTTGTATACTTAACTCTCGTGTTTACTAGAGTTGTGCCTTAAGCAGAGACACTGTGTCTTCCCATATTAACAGGGACTTGATGAAATTAACGTATAAATGACCCCTCACTTGCTCTGGTGCTCTTGGGAGGTGTTGATCTTTGGGGTATTTAAATACTCCGAAATTACCATCTCTTTTAAGGGTCTGAGCGGGTGGTGGAGCGGGTTAAGGCGTACCTGTTATGCCAGTTGCTGGAAGGCTTCTGTGCTGGCTAGGGTTCGAGTCTCCTGGTGGGAAAGTGTTCTAAAGTTGTATATATATATATATATATATATATATATATATATATATATATATATATATATATATATATATATATATATATATTAGTATATTTTGGTAGCAGTCTTTCCTGTAGACATATATTATTAAATATGAACGAAAAAGTATGATTAATAATTCTAACGCGAATTTTCTCTATCTTTCTTACATTTCTTTTCACTGTTGATGGTAATTCAAAGATCAATTCTCCAAAATTCATTTTTATTTCTAGTGTGACGCGACACTTGAGCGCATTTCGTAAAACTTATTACATTTTCAAAGACTTTAGTTTACAAACACACAACTGAAACTGAATAGAGCTTACACATTTTCGAGTTTATATCTACATTTGGGTGAGGTGGATGAGGTGAAGTAAGTAAGTAATTATCAAAAGAAGGCACCAAACCGGGAAGGCTATGTAGCACCATCAAATACGCAAAATAATCAGAGGGCGCTAAATATCACCAAGGATGCCAATACGAGAACAAAAACGCATAAGGCGAACGATATCAAAAGTATTCGAGTCACCAAGAATTCTATCGAGGGACAGGTGACCGCGAGGGGCGGTCGGAAAGCAAGACACACGCTCGTCCTGGAAGTCAGGACATTCAAGAAGGACATGCACGACCGTAAGAGGGACAATGCAACTAGGACAATAAGGAGCAGGGCGGCGCTCCATCAAGTGACCATGGGTTAAGCGAGTATGGCCAATACGCAACCTCGCCAGAGCTGTTTCCCACCGCCGGTTACGGTGGAAGGAGGACGGCCACGAGGAAACACAACATTTAAGAGTACGTAGCTTGTTACCAGTAACAGACAACCAAGAAGCCTGCCAACGGGTAAGGACTGAGGAATGGATAACCGGGTAAAAGTCGGAATACGGAATGCCTTTGCGAGAGATGGGACAAGAGCGGACAGCGTCCTTGGCGGCAGCATCCGCACGCTCATTTAAAGACACACCAATATGGCTGGGAACCCAACAAAACTCAACCGACTTAAATTTACCATGAACGAGAAACAGCCAATGCTGGATCTCGACAACTACTGGATGAACCGGATTAAAGGACCCGAGAGCCATGAGGGCACTACGAGAGTCAACAACAACCACAAAGGAAGACTGACAACGAGAAAGCAGGAGACGAAGAGCATAGAGAATAGCATAAAGTTCCGCTGTAAAGATGCTAGTCTCCGGAGGCAAGCGACACATATAAGTGCGATCAGGAAAAACAACAGAGCAGCCAACACCGTCCGCTGACTTAGACCCATCGGTGAAGACAGAAACGGAGCGGGAGTGAGAAGAAAAGTGCTCGAGGAAAAGGCGTTTTAGAACCGTAGGAGGGGTAAAAGCTTTAGTGATACGGGTCAAGGATGTACAAAACCGCGGAAGAGGGACCCTCCACGGGGGCAAAGAAGGAACAACACGAGGAGAAACATCAGAAATACGAACGGAAAGAGAATCCTGTAGGCGAGATAACCGGACAGAAAGAGGGAGGTGGTGAAGAGGAACAGGAACCGCAGGAGGGGTAAAAGTTAAAGCACGACAGAGGCGAGAGGAAGGATGTTGCAAGGACCGCGCAAGATAGCGAAGACAGTAGCGATCACGGCGGTCCTGGAGAGACAGGAAGCCAGTGTCAACATACAAGCTAAGGACGGGAGTCGAACGAAAGGCACCAGAACTGAGGCGCAACCCAGTATGGTGCAAAGCATCAAGACGGCGAAGAGTAGAAGGAGAAGGAGACGAGTAAGCAGGGCAACCATAATCGAGCTTAGACAGGACGAGAGAGGAATGTAAAGCAAGGAGAGTGCGCCTATCTGCCCCCCAAGAAGTATGGGACAAGACCCGAAGGAGGGTAAGGGCCTTAGAGCACTCAACACGGAGGTAAGAGATATGGGGAGACCAAGACAAACGAGTGTCAAGGAATAACCCCAAAAGCTTCGCGGAATCTTTGTATTCAAGGGGATGACCATAAAGTGACAAAGAGGGACGAAGAACAACCCGTTTCCGCGTAAAAGTCATGGCACAAGTCTTAGAAGTAGAGAACTTGAAGCCATGACCTGTGGCCCAAGACGACACGGCATCAATTGCAAGTTGAAGCCGGCGTTGAAGGAGAGGCGAATCATCACCCTGACAACAAAGGGTAAGATCATCGACATAGAGAGCGGAGAAGACACCAGAAGGAAGAGAGGAAAGAAGACCATTGAGGGCAACCAGAAAAAGAGTAGTGCTCAGAACACTACCCTGGGGCACACCTTCGTATTGCTGAAAAGAGGGAGAGAGAGCGGTACCAAGGCGCACCCGAAAGGAACAACGAGAGAGGAAGCTGCGGAGAAAGAGAGGGAGATGACCACGAAGGCCAAAAGAATGAAGTTGAGATTGGATATGATAACGCCAAGTGGTGTCGTAAGCCTTTTCTAGGTCAAAAAGGACGGCAACAACGGAGGTCTTCGCAGCAAAAGCAGTACGAATATATGGATGGATGAGGTGAAAACAAACTTTCAACAATGGGTATTGAATGGGTATTAAGTTCAAACACAAGACAGAACACGAAACAATGGGTATTGAATGGAAGTAATTGTAGAAAGCCTATTGGTCCATATTTCTTGATGCTTCTATATTGGAGCGGAGTCTTGAAAATGTGTAAGCTCTATTCAGTTTCAGTTGTGTGTTTGTAAACTAAAGTCTTTGAAAACGTAATAAGTTTTACGAAACGCGCTCAAGTGTCGCGTCAGACTAGAAATAAAAATGAATTTTGGAGAATTGATCTTTGAATTACCATCAACAGTGAAAAGAAATGCAAGAAAGATAGAGAAAATTCGTGTTAGAATTATTAATCTTACTTTTTCGGTCATATTTAATAATATATGTCTACAGGAAGGACTGCTACCAAAATATGCAAATATATATATATATATATATATACAAGACGCCTTAATCCACTTGACCATCACGACCGGACATAATGAGGTGATAGCCGAGGCTATTTGAACCACCCCACCGCCGGCACTCGGATAGTAATATTGGGCATAGCATTTTACCAAATCACCTCATTCTTTGGGGCACACGTGAGGAACACAAATGCGAACAAGCCTGAATGGTCCCCAGGACAATATGCAACTGAAAACTCACACCCCAGAAGTGACTCGAACCCATACTCCCAGAAGCAACGCAACTGGTATGTACAAGACGCCTTAATCCACTTGACCATCACGACCGGACATAATGAGGTGATAGCCGAGGCTATTTGAACCACCCCACCGCCGGCACTCGGATAGTAATCTTGGGCATAGCATTTTACCAAATCACCTCATTCTTTGGGGCACACGTGAGGAACACAAATGCGAACAAGCCTGAATGGTCCCCAGGACAATATGCAACTGAAAACTCACTCCCCAGAAGTGACTCGAACCCATACTCCCAGAAGCAAAGCAACTGGTATGTACAAGACGCCTTAATCCACTTGACCATCACGACCGGACATAATGAGGAGATAGCCGAGGCTATTTGAACCACCCCACCGCCGGCACTCGGATAGTAATCTTGGGCATAGCATTTTACCAAATCACCTCATTCTTTGGGGCACACGTGAGGAACACAAATGCGAACAAGCCTGAATGGTCCCCAGGACAATATGCAACTGAAAACTCACACCCCAGACGTGACTCTAACCCATACTCCCAGAAGCAACGCAACTGGTATGTACAAGACGCCTTAATCCACTTGACCATCATGACCGGACATAATGAGGTGATAGCCGAGGCTATTTGAACCACCCCACCGCCGGCACTCGGATAGTAATCTTGGGCATAGCATTTTACCAAATCACCTCATTCTTTGGGGCACACGTGAGGAACACAAATGCGAACAAGCCTGAATGGTCCCCAGGACAATATGCAACTGAAAACTCACACCCCAGAAGTGACTCGAACCCATACTCCCAGAAGCAACGCAACTGGTATGTACAAGACGCCTTAATCCACTTGACCATCACGACCGGACATAATGAGGTGATAGCCGAGGCTATTTGAACCACCCCACCGCCGGCACTCGGATAGTAATCTTGGGCATAGCATTTTACCAAATCACCTCATTCTTTGGGGCACACGTGAGGAACACAAATGCGAACAAGCCTGAATGGTCCCCAGGACAATATGCAACTGAAAACTCACACCCCAGAAGTGACTCGAACCCATACTCCCAGAAGCAACGCAACTGGTATGTACAAGACGCCTTAATCCACTTGACCACCCCACCGCCGGCGGGGTGGTTCAAATAGCCTCGGCTATCACCTCATTATGTCCGGTCGTGATGGTCAAGTGGATTAAGGCGTCTTGTACATACCAGTTGGGGTGCTTCTGGGAGTATGGGTTCGAGTCACTTCTGGGGTGTGAGTTTTCAGTTGCATATTGTCCTGGGGACCATTCAGGCTTGTTCGCATTTGTGTTCCTCACGTGTGCCCCAAAGAATGAGGTGATTTGGTAAAATGCTATGCCCAAGATTACTATCCGAGTGCCGGCGGTGGAGTGGTTCAAATAGCCTCGGCTATCACCTCATTATGTCCGGTCGTGATGGTCAAGTGGATTAAGACGTCTTGTACATACCAGTTGCGTTGCTTCTGGGAGTATGGGTTCGAGTCACTTCTGGGGTGTGAGTTTTCAGTTGCATATTGTCCTGGGGACCATTCAGGCTTGTTCGCATTTGTGTTCCTCACGTGTGCCCCAAAGAATGAGGTGATATGGTAAAATGCTATGCCCAAGATTACTATCCGAGTGCCGGCGGTGGGGTGGTTCAAATAGCCTCGGCTATCACCTCATTATGTCCGGTCGTGATGGTCAAGTGGATTAAGGCGTCTTGTACATACCAGTTGCGTTGCTTCTGGGAGTATGGGTTCGAGTCACTTCTGGGGTGTGAGTTTTCAGTTGCATATTGTCCTGGGGACCATTCAGGCTTGTTCGCATTTGTGTTCCTCACGTGTGC
Source organism: Procambarus clarkii (assembly GCF_040958095.1). Classification (NCBI taxonomy): domain Eukaryota; kingdom Metazoa; phylum Arthropoda; class Malacostraca; order Decapoda; family Cambaridae; genus Procambarus; species Procambarus clarkii. Next base: position 38,853,061 of record NC_091161.1, read on the forward strand.
CCCAAAGAATGAGGTGATTTGGTAAAATGCTATGCCCAAGATTACTATCCGAGTGCCGGCGGTGGGGTGGTTCAAATAGCCTCGGCTATCACCTCATTATGTCCGGTCGTGATGGTCAAGTGGATTAAGGCGTCTTGTACATACCAGTTGCGTTGCTTCTGGGAGTATGGGTTCGAGTCACTTCTGGGGTGTGAGTTTTCAGTTGCATATTGTCCTGGGGACCATTCAGGCTTGTTCGCATTTGTGTTCCTCACGTGTGCCCCAAAGAATGAGGTGATATGGTAAAATGCTATGCCCAAGATTACTATCCGAGTGCCGGCGGTGGGGTGGTTCAAATAGCCTCGGCTATCACCTCATTATGTCCGGTCGTGATGGTCAAGTGGATTAAGGCGTCTTGTACATACCAGTTGCGTTGCTTCTGGGAGTATGGGTTCGAGTCACTTCTGGGGTGTGAGTTTTCAGTTGCATATTGTCCTGGGGACCATTCAGGCTTGTTCGCATTTGTGTTCCTCACGTGTGCCCCAAAGAATGAGGTGATTTGGTAAAATGCTATGCCCAAGATTACTATCCGAGTGCCGGCGGTGGGGTGGTTCAAATAGCCTCGGCTATCACCTCATTATGTCCGGTCGTGATGGTCAAGTGGATTAAGGCGTCTTGTACATACCAGTTGCGTTGCTTCTGGGAGTATGGGTTCGAGTCACTTCTGGGGTGTGAGTTTTCAGTTGCATATTGTCCTGGGGACCATTCAGGCTTGTTCGCATTTGTGTTCCTCACGTGTGCCCCAAAGAATGAGGTGATTTGGTAAAATGCTATGCCCAAGATTACTATCCGAGTGCCGGCGGTGGGGTGGTTCAAATAGCCTCGGCTATCACCTCATTATGTCCGGTCGTGATGGTCAAGTGGATTAAGGCGTCTTGTACATACCAGTTGCGTTGCTTCTGGGAGTATGGGTTCGAGTCACTTCTGGGGTGTGAGTTTTCAGTTGCATATTGTCCTGGGGACCATTCAGGCTTGTTCGCATATATATATATATATATATATATATATATATATATATATATATATATATATATATATATATATATATATATATATATATATATATATATATATATATATATATATATATATATATATATATATATATATATATATATATATATATTTGCATATTTTGGTAGCAGTCCTTCCTGTAGACATATATTATTAAATATGACCGAAAAAGTAAGATTAATAATTCTAACAGGAATTTAAAGAAATTACCAGAAAATATTCTAAGGAAACTACTCCAAGCTCGTACTAAAGAGGCCCCCTTCTTGAGCCCGGATGGGCACATGTATAAGCAAGTAGATGGGGTCGCCATGGGTTCTCCCCTAGGTGTCCTGTTTGCAAACTTCTACATGGGTACCATCGAGAAAAAAGTCTTAGTCGACATGAACTTGAAATCGGCCATATACTGCAGGTATGTTGACATTTTTACACAGGTACCTGATGTCGGACATCTGCAGGAGCTGAAGGAGGCGTTTGAGCAGAGTTCCGTGCTGCGTTTCACTTACGAGATGGAAAAGGATGGGAAGCTGCCCTTTCTAGATGTAACAGTCATGGAAAAGGACGGAGGTTTCCACACTGCAGTCTACACTAAGGAAACGAACATAGGAATGTGCCTAAATGCCAACAGCGAATGCCCAGACAGGTACAAGAGGAGTGTTGTTAACGCATATGTCGACCGTGCTCTCAGCCACAGCTCAGAATGGAAGCAAGTCGACGAAGAACTCTGTAGGGTAAGGCAAGTCCTAGTCAACAACGGCTTCTCCAATGGTTTCGTCGAAGACATCATAAGAAGGAAAGTGAAACGCCATGCAACCTCTGAAGAGACAACTAACACAACACCTATACCCCCTATTATACTATTTTACAGGAACTTCTTTTCCACAGCTCATAAAACGGAGGAAAGGGTCCTGAAAGATATTGTTAATAGAAACGTTATCCCTACAGACAAAAATCAGAGGATACAACTGACGATTTACTATAAAACCAGAAAAACGGCCAGCCTACTCATGAGAAACTCTCCAGACACAAAGCAGAACGCTTTAAAAGAGACCAACGTCGTCTATGCCTTCAAATGCCCTCTTGGGGACTGTAAGCTCCAAAAAACCCAGTATATAGGCAAGACAACAACATCTCTTTCTAGGCGTTTAACGATGCATAAGCAACAGGGCTCCATTAAGGAACATATAATCTCTTACCACAAGCAAACCATCGCCAGAGAAATCCTAGTAAACAACACAGAAATCATCGACAGATACAGCGATAGCAGGCGGCTTGACGTTTGCGAGGCACTACACATTAAAAAGTCAACACCAGCAATCAACAGCTAATTAATGCACAACTATATTCTACCCACCTCAAGACTCCGCTCCAATATAGAAGCATCAAGAAATATGGACCAATAGGCTTTCTACAATCACTTCCATTCAATACCCATTGTTTCGTGTTCTGTCTTGTGTTGATGAAATTAATACCCTATTAATGCCATCTCACCCCATCCACCTCACTCAAATGTAGATATAAACAAATCGGAGATGTGTAAGTTCTATTCAGTTGTGTATGTGTAAACTAAAGTCTTTGAAAATGTAATAAGTTTTACGAAACGCGCTCAAGTGTCGCGTCAGACTAGAAATAAAAATGAATTTTGGAGAATTGATTTTTTAATTACCACCAACAGTGAAAAAAAATGTACGAAAGATCGAGAAAATTCGTGTTAGAATTATTAATCTTACTTTTTCGGTCATATTTAATAATATATGTCTACAGGAAAGACTGCTACCAAAATATACTAATATATATATATATATATATATATATATATATATATATATATATATATATATATATATATATATATATATATATATATATATATATACAATAATATATATATATATATATATATATATATATATATATACAATAAAGGTGAAAACATGGGGGGATACATAAGGGATAAATGTCAGGTGAAACATAGAGGCTGCAGATTGCTTATTGGCCCATACGAGGCAGCTCCTATCTAAACACAAAGATTAATCCAGTGTAATTGGCCTATTAGGCCAATTACACTGTATATATGTATATATATATATATTATATATATATATATATATATATATATATATATATATATATATATATATATATATATATATATATATATATATATATATATATATATATATATATATATATATATATATATATATATATGTGTGTATATCACGAAAATAAACACGTGATTAAGAATGTGACAATGTCAGACCACGAAGGAAAATGAAACAGGAAATTTCCTTAAGTACTTTCGTATATTAAACCTTCACCTTCTGAAGATGTATTTAATATACGAAAGTACTTAAGGAAATTTCCTGTTTCATTTTCCTTCGTGGTCTGACATTGTCATATATATATATATATATATATATATATATATATATATATATATATCGCAGGAATCGCAGAAAATTATTAAATACAGAGGTCTAGCACACTGCTACAGCTTTGTTCCGATCGGCTCGGAGACCCTCGGTTCGTGGGGAAAATGTGCATTGAAGTTCCTGAAGGAATTGGGGGACAAATTGATCAGCGCTACAAAAGACCAGAGAGCAAAAAGTTTCTTGTTCCAGCGCCTCAGTGTTGCAATTCAGAGGGGAAATGCCTGTTGCGTCTTGGGCACTAGTCCAACTTCAGAGGAATTCGAAGAAGTGTTTGACTTGCAACAATGATCGAACCCGTCTGTGACATTCATCAATGTTTCCCATTGTTGTGTTCTTCAAGAGATCCATAACCTTTAAGCACCTTTTTGCATTATTATTTTTGTATCAACCCATGTATATCGTATATATATATATATATATATATATATATATATATATATATATATATATATATATATATATGTCGTACCTAGTAGCCAGAACGCACTTCTCAGCCTACTATGCAAGGCCCAATTTGCCTAATAAGCCAAGTTTTCATGAATTAATTGTTTTTCGACTACCTAAGCTACCTAACCTAACCTACCCTAACTTTTTCTGCTACCTAACCGAACCTAACCTACAGAGATAGGTTAGGTTAGGTTAGGTAGGGTTGGTTAGGTTCGGTCATATAGCTACGTTAATTTTAACTCCAATAAAAAAAAATTACCTCATACATAATGAAATGGGTAGCTTTATCATTTCATAAGAAAAAAAAAGAGAAAATATAATAATTCAGGAAAACTTGGCTTACTAGGCAAATCGGGCCTTGCATAGTAGGCCCAGAAGTGCATTCTGGCTACTAGGTACGACATATATATATATATATATATATATATATATATATATATATATATATATATATATATATATATATATATATATATATATATATATATATATATATATATATATATATATATATATATGTCGTACCTAGTAGCCAGAATGCACTTCTCAGCCTACTATGAAAGGCCTGATTTGCCTAATAAGCCAGGTTTTCCTGAATTAATATATTTTCTCTGATTATTTCTTATGAAATGATAAAGCTACCCATTTCATTATGAATGTGGACAATTTTTTTTTATTGGAGTTAAAATTAACTGAGATATGTGACTGAACCTAACCAACCCTACCTAACCTAACCTAACCTATCTTTATAGTTTAGGTTTGGTTAGGTAGCCGAAAAAGTTAGGTTAGGTAGTCAAAAAAAACATTAATTCATGAAACTTGGCTTATTAGGCAAATCGGGCCTTGCATAGTAGGCTGAGAAGTGCGTTCTGGCTACTAGGTACGACATATATATATATATTATATATATATATATATATATATATATATATATATATATATATATATATATATATATATATATATATATATTATATATATATATATATATGTCGTACCTAGTAGCCAGAACTCACTTCTCAGCCTACTATTCAAGGCCCGATTTGCCTAATAAGCCAAGTTTTCCTGAATTAATATATTTACTATATTTTTTTTCTTATGAAATGATAAAGCAACCCTTTTCTCTATGTATGAGGTCAATTTTTTTTTATTGGAGTTAAAATTAACGTAGATATATGACCGAACCTAACCAACCCTACCTAACCTAACCTAACCTATATTTATAGGTAAGGTTAGGTTAGGTAGCCAAAAAAAGCTAGGTTAGGTTAGGTTAGGTATGTTAGGTAGACGAAAAAACATTAATTCATGAAAACTTGGCTTATTAGGCAAATCGGGCCTTGAATAGTAGGCTGAGAAGTGCGTTCTGGCTATTAGGTACGACATATATATATATATATATATATATATATATATATATATATATATATATATATATATATATATATATATATATATATATATATATAACGCGTTGGTGTTCGGCTGTTCAAAGCTAGGGGTATGGCCTCGTCACATAGTAATAAAAAAAAATAGAAAATCTGGAACTTCGTCTGTGGTAAGGTAAGGAGAAGACACACAAAACACAAGTAAATTTTAACAATAAAATTTTAATTACGTTAAAGAAAACAAAACATGAATAAAATGGACATACAAATTCGTATAATAAAATCAATCAATCAAAATAATAAGAATAATTAAATGACAAAATGAAAAGTTACGTTAAGACAAGTGAGTAATAACAAGAAGTGCAAATAACATAAATATTGGTGCAGGAATATTGGCTTCAAGCTATCACTTCTCTTAGTACACGTAAGCCACAGCTTAGTCTACCAAGAAGACGTGTTAACCTTATGAAAGCACTGAATATTCTGAAGACTGAGGTCGTGGCGGCCCCAGACATCAAGTAGTATGGTGGGTGGAGTGCAGTTGCAGCTTGACCCACAACCAATCAGCGAGGAGCCGGCGACAAGGCAGGTAGTTTGGCGGTTTGAGGTGGAGCAGGTGTTCCTGGCTGCATACGTTTTGCTCTCTGGCAAACCTTGGAGATGATGTTGTCGTTGTTGGACATTTCTTCCATAGTAGTTTTATATATTTGTAACGACGTATTTTTGGAGGGAAGAGCAGGCTCAATCTCTTGAAGGAGACTATCGTCACAATATATATATATATATATATATATATATATATATATATATATATATATATATATATATATATATATATATATATATATATATATATATATATATATATATATATGTAATGCACAGACTACCCTATTCCAGTAGCTGAAGTTTATAACTTTTTAGACACTCATCCCACCAGGGGACTCATATATATATATATATATATATATATATATATATATATATATATATATATATATATATATATATATATATATATATATATATATATGTCGTACCTAGTAGCCAGAACGCACTTCTCAGCCTACTATTCAAGGCCCGATTTGCCTAATAAGCCAAGTTTTCATGAACTATTATATTTTCTCTAATTTTTTTCTTATGAAAAGATAAAGCTACCCATTTCATTATGTATGAGGTAATTTTTTTGTTATTAGAGTTAAAATTAACGTAGATATATGACTGAACCTAACCAACCCTACCTAACCTAACCTATCTCTATAGGTTAGGTTAGGTTAGGTAGCCGAAAAAGTTAGGTTAGGTTAGGTTAGGTAGGTTAGGTAGTCGAAAAAACATTAATTCATGAAAACTTGGCTTATTAGGCAAATCGGGCCTTGCATAGTAGGCTGAGAAGTGCGTTCTGGTTACTAGGTACGACATATATATATATATATATATATATATATATATATATATATATATATATATATATATATATATATATATATATATATATATACATATATATATATATATATATATATATATATATATATATATATATATATATATATATATATATATATATATATATATATATATATATATATATATTGGTGTATACTGGCAGCAGGTTTTCTTTCAAACATGTTTCATTGAATATGACCGCATATTCTGTATTTATTATTTTCTGGTTTAGGGCTTCTATCCCTCTAACTATTTTCTTAGCATCAGGGCTTAATTTAAATAGGAGTTCTCCAAAACTCATTTTCGTACTTTTAAGGTTAAGAAAAGAAGTGATTTACTATAGAGTGTATTACACTTATTTGTATAATTTGCACGACGTTTCGAACCTCCATGGTTCATTCTCAAGTGAACAGATCTTACAATACTAGTTGATTTTATACCCGCATTAGGTCAGGTGATAATACAATGAAGGTGAAAACATGGGGGGATACATAAGGGATAAACATAGGGGCTGCAGAAGGCTTATTGGCCCATACGAGGCATCTCCTATCTAAACACAAAGATTAATCCAGTGTAATTGGCCAATTACACTGGATTAATCTTTGTGTTTAGAAAGGAGATGCCTCGTATGGGCCAATAAGCCTTCTGCAGCCCCTATGTTTATCCCTTATGTATCCCCCCATGTTTTCACCTTCATTGTATTATCACCTGACCTAATGCGGGTATAAAATCAACTAGTATTGTAAGATCTGTTCACTTGAGAATGAACCATGGAGGTTCGAAACGTCGTGCAAATTATACAAATAAGTGTAATACACTCTATAGTAAATCACTTCTTTTCTTCACCTTAAAAGTACGAAAATGAGTTTTGGAGAACTCCTATTTCAATTAAGCCCTGATGCTAAGAAAATAGTTAGAGGGATAGAAGCCCTAAACCAGAAAATAATAAATACAGAATATGCGGTCATATTCAATGAAACATATATATATATATATATATATATATATATATATATATATATATATATATATATATATATATATATATATATATATATATATATATATATATATATATATATATATATATATATATATATATTATTAAATATGACCGAAAAAGTAAGATTAATAATTCTAACACGAATTTTCTCAATCTTTCGCTTCACTGTTGGAGGTAAATCAAAAATCAATTCTCCAAAATCCATTTTTATTTCTAGTCTGACGCGACACGGGCGCGTTTCGTAAAACTTATTACATTTTCAAAGACTTTAGTTCACAAATACACAACTGAATAGAACTTACGTATCTCCGATTTTATATCTACATTTGAGTGAGGTGGAAGGGGTGATGTGGCATTAACACAAGACAGAACAAAATGTGGTATTAATAGGGTATTAATTTCATCAACACAAGACAGAACAAGAGTATTAATAGGGTATTAATTTCATCAACACAAGACAGAACACGAAACAATGGATATTGAATAGAAGTGTTTGTAGAAAGCCTATTGGTCCATATTTCTTGATGCTTCTATATTGGAGCGGAGTCTTGAGGTGGGTAGAATATAGTTGTGCAATAATTGACTGTTGATTGCTGGTGTTGACTTCTTGATGTGTAGTGCCTCGCAAACGTCAAGCCGCCTGCTATCGCTGTATCTATCGATGATTTCTGTGTTGTTTACTAGGATTTCTCTGGCGATGGTTTGGTTGTGGGAAGAGATTATATGTTCCTTAATGGAGCCCTGTTGCTTATGCATCGTTAAACGCCTAGAAAGAGATGTTGTTGTCTTGCCTATATACTGGGTTTTTTGGAGCTTACAGTCCCCAAGTGGGCATTTGAAGGCATAGACGACGTTAGTCTCTTTTAAAGCGTTCTGTTTTGTGTCTGGAGAGTTTCTCATGAGTAGGCTGGCCGTTTTTCTGGTTTTATAGTAAATCGTCAGTTGTATCCTCTGATTTTTGTCTGTAGGACAAATCGATTGATTCGATTGAATCAATCGAATATTGATTCGATTGGTCTTAAGCTTTGTTACCCACTGAATTTTTTGGAAGTTTGTCGTAACAAAGCTCGTCGTACATATTATAATAATGTATGCAGTGAAATGATTCGCCCAAAGAATGTGTTATGTTTACCATATTTCTCTGGGTTTGAGAATATTGTCAAGGCCTTGAAACTTTTTAATATAGATGTAATGTTTAGCTACGAAAACACTGTTGGTAAGCTATTAGTAAGGAACAGCCCTCGTAGTGATAATTGCGTCATTTATAAAATACCTTGTAAGGAATGTAATAAGTTCTATGTCGGGCAAACATCTAAAGATTTAAAATGTAGAATATCGCAACATAAATACTCTGTAAGACATGGCCAATTGTCTAATGCTTTGTTTGTGCATTTGTCAGAAAAAGCTCACCAAATTGATTGGGAGAGTGCTTCTTCAATAACAAATTGTAAAAGCACCTATAACAGAAACATAATTGAATCTGCTTTGATACAGATCACCAAAGAAAGTAATTTGAATATTAGCAGTGGTCTATATACCTTAGATCCATTTCTAATAGATCAGCTAAACGGCGATTTAAGTAGAATCATTGAAAAACATTTGTCTCACTAATTTATTGTATATATTTACTTCTTTAAGTTATAATTACCTATATATTATGCTTGTATGTCTGCTGTATCAGATGGGCCATTGGGCTACATCGGATGTGTCAATTGGGTGCATCTGATGGGCCAATGGGGCGTCTGCGTTGTCCAAGTATTGTACCTCACCTTACTTCACCACTCCTTCCTGCCTATTTATACCCATCACTCGATCTGTAAAATGACCTTCTGAAGATGTATTTAATATACGAAAGTACTTAAGGAAATTTCCTGTTTCATTTTTCCTCCGTGGTCTGACATTGTCCATTCTTAATCACGTGTTTATTTTCGTGATATACACATATATATATATATATATATATATATATATATATATATATATATATATATATATATATATATATATATATATATATATATATATATATATATATATATGCAGAATAACCACATATGAAAAATAGAAAATGCTTAACGCGTTTTCGGCTAATTCGCCTTCATCAGAGCAAAGTAGAAATTGGATTCTACTTTGCTCTGATGAAGGCGAATTAGCCGAAAACGCGTTAAGCATTTTCTATTTTTCATATGTGGTTATTCTGCATACTTGGATCAGTGTTTTTGTGATCATTGTTGCATATATATATATATATATATATATATATATATATATATATTGTGGTTGGGTTGGCACACTGCAGCAAGCTCCTGGAATATCGAATTACCTAAGTATTGGGAACAGGTTGGGGGCTACAGTGGTATCCCAGGTTTTATATATATAATATATATATATATATATATATATATATATATATATATATATATATATATATATATATATATATATATATATATATATATATATATATATATATATATATATATATATATATATATATACTTATATAACCTGGGACACCACTGTAGCCCCCAACCTGTTCCCAATACTTAGGTATTGAGCTTGCTGCAGTGTGCCAACCCAACCACTTAGGCTAGACGGTAGAACGACGGTCTCGCTTCATGCAGGTCGGCATTCAATCCCCGACCGTCCAAGTGGTTGGGCAAAACTCCTTTACCCCGTCCCATCCAAAATGCTTATCCTGACCCCCTTCCCAGTGCTCATATAGTCGTAATTGCTTGGCGATTTCACCTGATAAATGGTGACTCCTGCCTCCTCCAGCTCCAGTCACTCAGTCCCTGTAACCTACACTGTTACAGTGTGTGTGTGTGGAGAGATACGGCTTCAGCTGGAACCATGAGGATAGTATGGTGTACATGGTTATAGTGACACTGGTTGTGAGTAGAGTTGAGTTACAGTGATGATGGACGTGTGAAGATGGTTATAGTGAAGATGGATGTGAGTAGAAAATATTGTTACTTTGATGAGGGTCGTGTGTAGTGATGATGGTGTTGTAACTACACAAAACCATCAAGACTACCATCCTGTTAACCATCTACACAGCACATGAAGGTTGTGTGTAGTGTAGATGGTTACAGTGATGATGGTCGTGTGTAGTGTAGATGGTTACAGTGATGATGGTCGTGTGTAGTGTAGATGGTTACAGTGATGATGGTTGTGTGTAGTGTAGATGGTTACAGTGATGATGGTCGTGTGTAGTGTAGATGGTTACAGTGTTGATGGTCGTGTGTAGTGTAGATGGTTACAGTGATGATGGTTGTGTGTAGTGTAGATGGTTACAGTGTTGATGGTCGTGTGTAGTGTAGATGGTTACAGTGTTGATGGTCGTGTGTAGTGTAGATGGTTACAGTGATGATGGTCGTGTGTAGTGTAGATGGTTACAGTGATGATGGTCGTGTGTAGTGTAGATGGTTACAGTGTTGATGGTCGTGTGTAGTGTAGATGGTTACAGTGATGATGGTTGTGTGTAGTGTAGATGGTTACAGTGTTGATGGTCGTGTGTAGTGTAGATGGTTACAGTGATGATCGTTGTGTGTAGTGTAGATGGTTACAGTGATGATGGTCGTGTGTAGTGTAGATGGTTACAGTGTTGATGGTCGTGTGTAGTGTACAGTGATGGTCGACCATTAAGGTAATAGAGTATTAACTAGCTCCCGTATACCATCACTCCCATTCCTTCCCCCGTTCCATCTCACATCCTTATCCTGACCCTTTCCAAGTGATGTGTAGTCGTAATGACCTGGCCCTGTACCGGACAGGTTGTGAGCAGACGGGAGAGGAGACCAAAGAGCGGGAGGGGCGAAGGTTAGAGGTGGGAAGGGGGGAGTGATGTCGGAGGTCATGGGGGATGACAGTAGAGAAGAGGTAGAGGAATAGAGTAAAGTTCAGGTCTAGGGATGGGGAATTGGGACGGAATGTTGGTTTGTGTTGGAAAGTTTCCAACACTAATACATCGTTATTGTATCATACTACATCACCATTGTATGCTAGGCATAGTATATACTAATCCTACCAATTTGTAGAGTTAACATAAATTAATATTTTCCCATTTGCGCGTCATTTGCCAAATTCTTCCCACATAGAGGGACAGTATTGCGTCAGATAATATCCAGCAGAGACATAATTTTTGTCATCATGCCAGAGAATTGAATAACATTCTCGCCTTTTGTCAGTATTCTTTACAAGAATTAATACCTGATAATATAACAACTAGTGATCTAATAACAACGAGTTATCAACTAAAAGATCACTATATAACAGTTTATCTGTTATCTTAACCTAACATGGAGGAAACATGTTGTTGTTGTTAAAGATTCCCTACCTGGAACAAAAAGTTCCAAGTAATACGGGCTATGGTTAGCCCGTTGGGAGGAAACAGAAATTTCTCGTTTAATAAGAACAATGTTCATAATAATTATTATTTGACGAGAATTTAAATAATATATAACTCCCTATAATTGCAACCCTATTCTCATTAACTTATTTAGTAAAGTAATTATAAGGAAAAGAATTTTCCGTTTCTACTAAAATATGTTGCGCATGCGCGAGGAGAGGGTTTAGGAAGAAGGAGCGCGAAAGGACTGACTACGAAGCTTTGACCACGAGACGACGTGATGGCCGTTGGTACAGAGAAAGGTGAAGCTTTCATCAGCTATGCGATCGGCCCTTGCTATTAATCTGCCCCTGAGTCCATAACTTCTCCATCAGCGATCCAAGGATTGCGTCGGTGGACAACAATAATGTTAAGTGGTTCAGTTATAATGTTCAGAGTTCTCAACATGCAAACTTTACCCTAAGTCCATCGTTACACCGTGCTCGCTCCTCTAACTACAAGTATGTTCCCAGTGAACTTAATTTAGGCCTTCCAGTAATCCATAATGATATAATTTACTGTGTGTAAACGAACTTTACACTATATTGGGTTTCCAGCGTGTGTTAAGGCAGCCGGAGGTGAGACAAATTCCCACGCCACGCTAGCAAGTCACGTGTTCCAGCAGGTTGTAGATGACGCCATCACTCAACCACGCCCCCATTCACTGTCACAGCTAAGTTGCTGATATTACCTTGATTTATTCCTTAATTACTTATGAATAGTTGTGATTTAATATAGCCTCGTGAACTTTAGATAGGAACAATTTTCTTGTCTAACAGTTACTATAATATGCTCTTGTTATTAACCAAGTTACTGAATACTTATACAAATTATATCTTATTAAATCTTACTAATTTCTTTTGGGTGAAGAACCAGCCTCTATTAAGTGTACTAGGAGTAACTCAACTTCTAGTATTAACCCCCAATTGTGAAGTTTGGGAAGGTTTAACTCTTGAATAACAATTAATCTTACAGTCCATTAATATTCAACAAATAATTCTTAATAATTACATTGTCCACAGGCACTGGTATCTTAGTCCTTATTATTGCATTATGTATCTGTTTCCCTTTTCAGTAAAAATAAGGTGGTCCATCGTGTAATTCAATTCAATCAATTAAATATCAATATATTAAGAGTTAGGTTTCATTCACGACAAGGAGGGGGGGGAGAGAAGGGTTAGGGGCGAGTAATGAAGGGTTAAAAGTTGGGGAATCATTTGAGAGAGAGAGTGAGAGAAAGAAGGAGAGAGTGAGAGAAAGAGAGAGAGATGGGGGGGCTCTACTTACAGGCAGAAAGAAGGGAAGAATGAAATAGTGTGTTGAGACAGAGAGAAGAGACACGCGCTAGCATACACACACACACGGAGGCATACAGATAGACGGGCACACATATATACACACGCACACACACACACACACAAAGGTTTGCCACCAGACTAGTACCCGAGCTGAGAGGCATGAGCTACGAGGAGAGACTACGGGAATTTAACCTCACGTTCTTGGAAGACATAAGAGTTGGGGGGCATGATCACCACATGCAAGATTCTCAGAGGAATTGATAGGGTAGATAAAGACAGATTATTTAACACAAGGGGCACACGCTCTAGAGGACACAGGTGGAAACTGAATGGCCAAATGAGCCACACAGATATTAGAAAGAACTTTTTTAGTGTCTGAGTGGTTGACAAATGGAATGCATTAGGAAGTGATGTGGTGGAGGCAGACCACCGCATCACTTCCTAATGCATTCCATTTGTCAACAACTCTGACACTAAAAAAGTTTTTCTAATATCTGTGTGGAAAAATAATAAAAACTAAATGGGTAGAACACCTGGAGAGAAATGGTATAATATCAAACAGACAGTATGGTTCTCGATCTGGAAGATCCTGTGTATCAAATTTACTCAGTTTCTATGATCGGGCCACAGAGATTTTAGAGGAAAGAGATGGTTGGGTTGACTACATCTATCTGGACCTAAAAAGGCTTTCGACAGGGTTCCACATAAGAGTTTGTTCTGGAAACTGGAAAATATTGAAGGGGTGACAGGTCAACTTCTAACATGGATGAAAAATTTTCTGATTGAAAAATGAGGGCAGTAATCAGAGGCAATGTATCGGACTGGAGAAACGTCACAAGTGGAGTACCACAGAGTTCAGTTCTTGCATCAGTGATGTTTATTGTCTTCATAAGCGATCTACCAGATGGAATACAGAATTATATGAACATGATTGCTGATGATGTTGCTGTAAACTATTGCTGTAAACAATAATAGGAAGGTAAACTAAACTATTGCTAAACTATTGCTAAACTATAAACTAAACTATTGTAAACTATTGCTGTAAACAATAATAGGAAGGATAAGAAACTTAGATGATTGTCATGCCCTTCAAGAAGACCTGGACAAAATAAGTATATGGAGCACCACTTGGCAAATGGAATTTAACGTAAATAAAGGCCATGTTATGGAATGTGGAATAGGAGAACATAAACTCCACACAACCTATAAATTATGTGAGAAACCTTTAAAGAATTCTGATAAAGAAAGAGATCTATGGGTGGTTCTAGATAGAAAACTATCACCTGAGGACCACATTAAGAACGTTGTGCGAGGAGCCTATGCTACGCTTTCTAACTTCAGAATTGCTTTTATATACTTGGATGGGGAAATACTAAACAAATTGTTCACGACTTTTGCTAGGCAAAGCTAGAATATGCGGTGGTTGTGTGGTGCCCATATCTTAAGAAGCACATACACAAACTGGAAAAGGTGCAAAAACATGCTACTAAGTGGCTCCCAGAACTGAAGGGCAAGAGCTACGAGGAGAGGTTAGAGGCATTAAATATGCCAAAACTAGAAGACAAGAAAAAGAGGTGAAATGATCACTACTTATAAAATAGTAATAGGAATTGATAAAATTGATAGGGAAAATTTCATGAGACCTGGAACTTCAAGAACAAGAGGTCATAGATTTAAACCAAATAAACAAAGATGCCGAAGAAATATAAGAGAAAATTGAGTGGTTGACGGTTGGAACAAGTTAGGTGAGGTGGTGGTGGAGGCCAAAACCGTCAGTAGTTTCAAAGTTTTTTATGACAAAGAGTGCTGGGAAGACACCACGAGCGTAGCTCATCCTGTAACTACACTTAGGTAATTACACACACACACACACATACACACAGACACAGTGGAAGTGGAAATAGAGGAAATGTTCACACGTAATAATAACAGAACGAAGGGATATGGGAGGAAACTGGAAACTCAGATGAGTCACAGGGATGTTAGGAAGTTTTCTTTTAGCGTGAGAGTAGTGGAAAAATGGAATGCACTTGGGGAACATTTTGTAGAAGCAAACTCTATTCATACTTTTAAACTTAGGTATGATAGGGAAATGGGACAGGAGTCATTGCTGTAAACAACCGATGGCTGGAAAGGCGGGATCCTAGAGTCAATGCTCGATCCTGCAAGCACAAATATGTGAGTACAAATAGGTGAATACACACACACACACGGGACAAGAGATCTGGGAAAGGAGAGTTGACTACAGGAAAGGGGGCTATAAGAGGATAAGGGACCATCTGGGTGAAGTTCAGTGGGAGGAAGAAATTAGAGGAAAAACAGTCCAAGATATGATGGACCTAGTCATACAGAAATGCCAGGAGGCCGAAGAGAGATTTATACCAACAGTAAAGGGAAAAAATAAGAAGGAATATAATAACCCATGGTTTAATAGACAGTGTCAGGAAGCAAAAATGGCCAGCAGGCGGGAGTAGAGGAAGTACAGAAGACAAAGGACAGAGGACAACAGGATCAGATACAACAGAGCTAGGAACGATTACATTAACATAAGACGAACATCGGAAAGGGACTATGAGAACGATATTGCAATCAAAGCGAAAAAACAACCTAAGTTACTACACAGTCATATAAGAAGAAAAATGTCGGTGAACGACCAAGTGACAAGACTAAGGAAGACAGAGGGGGCATATACTGAAAGTGACAAGGAAATCTGCGAGGCACTGAATGCCAGTTTCCATGGAGTGTTCACTACCGAGCCTGAGCAGCTCCCATTGTTGGAAGGGGTTACCCAAGATGAAAGACTATCAGATATAGAGGTGACAGCAGAGGAGGTAATGAAACAGTTGACAACTCCAGATGCAACTAAAGCAGTTGGACCAGACAAAGTATCACCGTGGATACTAAAAGAAGCAGCGCAGGCCCTCAGCGTGCCTCTGGCAATGATCTTTAATGAGTCACTTATGTCAGGAGAATTGCCCAGTTGCTGTAAGAAGGCAAATGTCGTGCCGATCTTCAAGAAAGGTGATAGGGAGGAGGCACTTAACTATAGACCTGTATCACTGACAAGCATCCCCTGTAAAATACTGGAAAGAATAATTAGGCTACGACTGGTTGCACACCTGGAGAACATTAGGATTGTGAACAAACATCAACATGGGTTCTGGACAGGGAAATCGTGCCTAACAAACCTTCTGGAATTCTATGATAAAATATCGAGGATAAGACAGGACAGAGATGGTTGGGCAGACTGCATATTTCTGGACTGCCAAAAAGCCTTTGATACAGTACCGCACATGAGACTGCTGTTCAAGCTCGAGAGGCAGGCGGGGGTGGGGGGAAAGCTCCTAGCATGGATAAGGAACTACCTAACAGGAAGGAGCCAAAGAGTTACGGTAAGGGGAGAGAAGTCGGACTGGCGAACAGGAACAAGTGGAGTGAGCTACGAGGAGTGACTACGGGAATTAAACCTCACTTCGCTGGAAGACAGAAGAGTTAGGGGGGACATGATCACCACATTCAAGATTCTGAAGGGAATTGATAGGGTAGATAAAGACAGTCTATTTAACACAAGGGGAACACGCACAAGGGGACACAGGTGGAAACTGAGTGCCCAAATGAGCCACAGAGATATTAGAAAGAACTTGTTTAGTGTCAGAGTGGTTGACAAATGGAATGTATTAGGGGGTGATGTGGTGGAGGCTGACTCCATACACAGTTTCAAGTGTAGATATGATAGAGCCCGATAGGCTCAGGAATCTGTACACCTGTTGATTGACGGTTGAGAGGCGGGACCAAAGAGCCAGAGCTCAACCCCCGCAAACACAACTAGGTGAGTACAACTAGGTGAGTACACACACACACCTATTTTTGGATTGTCAGAAAGCCTTTGATACAGTGCCACACAAGAGGCTAGTGCGAAAGTTGGAGATGCAGGCTGGAGTGAAAGGGAAGGTACTCCGGTGGATAGAGGAGTACCTAAGCAACAGGAGACAACGAGTCTGTGTGAGGGGTGACGTCTCAGATTGGCGAGACGTCACAAGTGGAGTCCCGCAGGGGTCAGTCCTTGGACCTATACTGTTTCTGGTACATGTAAATGATCTCCCAGAGGGTATAGATTCGTTCCACTCAATGTTTGCCGACGATGAAAAAATTATGAGGAGGATTGAAACAGAGGATGATAGTAGGAGGCTACAAGATGACCTAGATAGACTGAGTGAATGGTCCAACAAATGGCTGTTGAAGTTCAACCCGAGTAAATGCAAAGTAATGAAACTAGGCAGTGGAAGCAGAAGGAAAGACACAGGATACAGAATAGGAGATGAAGTACTTAATGAAACGGACAGAGAGAAAGATCTAGAAGTTGATATCACACCAAACCTGTCTCCTGAAGCCCACATAAAGAGAATAACGTCTGCGGCATATGCGAGGCTGGCTAACATCAGAACGGCGTTCAGGAATCTGTGTAAGGAATCATTCAGAATCTTGTACACCACATATGTAAGACCAATCCTGGAGTATGCGGCCCCAGCATGGAGCCCGTACCTTGTCAAGCACAAGACGAAGCTGGAAACAGTCCAAAGGTATGCTACTAGACTAGTCCCAGAACTAAGAGGCATGAGTTATGAGGAAAGGCTGCGGGAAAGGCACCTTACGACACTGGAAGACAGAAGAGTAAGGGGGGACATGATCACAACCTACAAAATCCTCAGGGGAATCGACCGGGTAAACAAGGATGAACTATTCAACACTGGAGGGACGCGAACAAGGGGACACAGGTGGAAGCTGAGTACCCAAATGAGCCACAGAGACATTAGAAAGAACTTTTTCAGTGTCAGAGTAGTTAGTAAATGGAATGCACTAGGAAGTGATGTGGTGGAGGCTGACTCCATACACAGTTTCAAATGTAGATATGATAGAGCCCAGTAGGCTCAGGAATCTGTACACCAGTTGATTGACGGTTGAGAGGCGGGACCAAAGAGCCAAAGCTCAACCCCCGCAATGTACAATTAGGTGAGTACACACACACACACACACACACACACACTAAATCTGTCATAACGATGCACTAGGTAAGTGACTATTGGAGCTAGATAATTCATTTACCTATGATAAGATATCTGAGTGACTTATGTGACTTGCAAGTAACGACGAAATCTTAAGTCATTCAAGTACAAGTTCGAGAAAGTTTATTGAGACAATAAGATGCCTCTCAAAACAAAAGAGAAGATTAGGATATTTCTACCCTCCATCTTAATTAATTTAAGTCATAGTTGATGCCAGTTTGGTCGCATCTGAAGCCTATGAGAGAGTAATGCAAGATGATTACAGCATATACCAATTTCTTCACAACTCTCGCTAACAACTTGTTCACAACTCTCGCTAACAACTGTTCTCAACTCTCGCTACCAACTGTTCACAACTCTCACTACCAACTGTTCACAACTCTTGCTAACAACTGTTCACAACTCTTGCTACCAACTGTTCACAACTCTTGCTACCAACTGTTCACAACTCTCACTACCAACTGTTCACAACTCTCACTACCAACTGTTCACAACTCTCACTACCAACTGTTCACAACTCTTGCTAACAACTGTTCACAACTCTCGCTACCAACTGTTCACAACTCTTGCTACCAACTGTTCACAACTCTTGCTAACAACTGTTCACAACTCTCACTAACAACTGTTCACAACTCTCACTAACAACTGTTCACAACTCTTGCTAACAACTGTTCACAACTCTTGCTAACAACTGTTCACAACTCTTGCTAACAACTGTTCACAACTCTTTCTACCACCTGTTCACAACTCTCGCTACCAACTGTTCACAACTCTCGCTACCTACTGTTCACAACTCTTGCTACCAACTGTTCACAACTCTTGCTACCAACTGTTCACAACTCTTGCTACCTACTGTTCACAACTCTTGCTACCTACTGTTCACAACTCTTGCTACCAACTGTTCACAACTCTCACTACCAACTGTTCACAACTCTTGCTACCAACTGTTCACAACTCTTGCTAACAACTGTTCACAACTCTCGCTACCAACTGTTCACAACTCTTGCTACCAACTGTTCACAACTCTCACTACCAACTGTTCACAACTCTTGCTAACAACTGTTCACAACTCTCACTACCAACTGTTCACAACTCTTGCTACCAACTGTTCACAACTCTTGCTACCAACTGTTCACAACTCTTGCTACCAACTGTTCACAACTCTTGCTACCAACTGTTCATAACTCTCACTACCTACTGTTCACAACTCTTGCTACCAACTGTTCACAACTCTTGCTACCAACTGTTCACAACTCTTGCTACCAACTGTTCATAACTCTCACTACCAACTGTTCACAACTCTTGCTACCAACTGTTCACAACTCTTGCTACCAACTGTTCACAACTCTTGCTACCAACTGTTCACAACTCTTGCTACCTACTGTTCACAACTCTTGCTACCAACTGTTCACAACTCTTGCTACCAACTGTTCTCAACTCTCACTAACAACTGTTCACAACTCTTGCTACCAACTGTTCTCAACTCTCACTACCAACTGTTCACAACTCTCACTAACAACCTCCCACAACTCTCGCTAACAACCTCCCCACAACTCTCGCTAACAACCTCCCCACAACTCTCGCTAACAACCTCCCCACAACTCTCTCTAACAACCTCCCCACAACTCTCGCTAACAACCTCCCCACAACTCTCGCTAACAACCTCCCCACAACTCTCGCTAACAACCTCCCCACAACTCTCGCTAACAACCTCCCCACAACTCTCGCTAACAACTTGTTCACAACTCTCGCTAACAACTTGTTCACAACTCTCGCTAACAACTGTTCACAACTCTAACAACCTCCCCACAACTCTCGCTAACAACCTCGTCACAACTCTCACTAACAACCTCGTCACAACCCTCGCTAACAACTTGTTCACAACTCTCGCTAACAACTTGTTCACAACTCTCGCTAACAACTTGTTCACAACTCTCGCTAACAACTGTTCACAACTCTCACTAACAACCTCCCCACAACTCTCGCTAACAACCTCGTCACAACTCTCACTAACAACCTCGTCACAACCCTCGCTAACAACCTCCCCACAACTCTCACTAACAACCTCCCCACAACCTCCCCACAACTCTCACTAACAACCTCGTCACAACCCCCGCTAACAACCTCCCCACAACTCTCACTAACAACCTCCCCACAACTCTCGCTAACAACCTCCCCACAACTCTCGCTAACAACCTCCCCACAACTCTCGCTAACAACCTCCCCACAACTCTTGCTAACAACCTCCCCACAACTCTCGCTAACAACCTCCCCACAACTCTCGCTAACAACCTCCCCACAACTCTCACTAACAACCTCCCCACAACTCTCACTAACAACCTCCCCACAACTCTCACTAACAACCTCCCCACAACTCTCACTAACAACCACCCCACAACTCTCACTAACAACCTCCCCACAACTCTCACTAAC
The DNA here is from genome assembly GCF_040958095.1 of Procambarus clarkii. NCBI lineage: Eukaryota > Metazoa > Arthropoda > Malacostraca > Decapoda > Cambaridae > Procambarus > Procambarus clarkii. The sequence goes on from NC_091161.1 coordinate 38,874,011, forward strand.
AACCTTCCCACAACTCTCACTAACAACCTCCCCACAACTCTCACTAACAACCTCCCCACAACTCTCACAAACAACCTCCCCACAACTCTCACTAATAACCTTCCCACAACTCTCACTAACAACCTCCCCACAACTCTCGCTAACAACCTCCCCACAACTCTCGCTAACAACCTCCCCACAACTCTCACTAACAACTACTCCGAACTCTCCAACATTCTTCCTGCTGTCTACCACCAAACAATATTCTCCACAAACAGGTTAGTACATTGTAAGTTATCAGACGATGAGTGACAATAACGTGGCTGAGAATGTCATGTTCATTATCAATACATTATAAGAATCGATGATTGTCCAGGACGGACCAAAGCTTTGTCCTTCTCAACTTTCTGATGTGTGGTTTAGTCGTTACATTCTAACTTTACTAAATTATGCAGTAGATTTATAGATGTGATGATTGTACTGTACCTATATATTTTGGTAATTAAAACGTATTTACTCGCATCAAAAATGTGTTTATCAGTGATTAAGAAAATTGTGAGAGTGTTGTGTTGTTGTTTCCGAGGGGAGTCTGAGAGAGACCAGTCTTCAGGGTCAGTGTCGAAAGATATAGACAACGATAAGGACCAGGTTGAATCTTCCAGGCCAGACACAAATATTGGCTCCGTTAATGCCACTCTGTATGGTAATACAGAAATTAATACCTAGGACAGCGGGAATAATGATGATATTAATACCGAAATTAATATCGAGGAGAGCGGTCATAGTGATGATGATAATACAGATAATAATACCGACTCTGTCAAAAGTTTCTCAGGCACCATGCTCCTCGACTTCACCCGCCAGCATTAGCTGATGAGCGCTGCCTTCAAACTTCTTCCTTACAAAGACATGACCACCGCCGAACTCGCTAAAATTACTACCTGCTTAATAAATGTATCATCAAACCCGCTCGGGACCCAAGACCACGAGGCACACTCACAGGCACTAACAAAAGCCGTGAGGGAGCTCGACGCTACAAGATGTAGGGGCTTTAGTAAACTTTTGCCGGTGGTATTGCCCTCTCACGACTCCACACTCCCTCAAGAAGACCTGGAGTGTCAAGATCAAATGGGGCTCCAGGAGGCTACAGAGGAACATAGCTTCCACAACAATTAACAATCCAGTTTGAGCTTCAAACTTGACATCGGCACAAGACTCGTGTGCGTCTCGCCAGACAAACAGGTACAGTGTCCGAAATGTTTTTTGTACCCCAATAATGCTGAGATGTATGAAAACGGTATGAAAATATGTCAGTTTTGTGAACCCATTGCCAGGTTACCCAGGTGGAACCTGTATAATTACATGAGTAACTATGAAATAAGAAACAGTGAAACTTTCGTCCTTAAATACGCTGTTATTATTGACGTAAACAACATTAACGAAAGTTTTGAAAACTTTTTGTGTTAATTGTCGCTTCCGCGTAACATTACCGTTTAAATGATTATCATTAATAGCTAAACAGGCTAGTACAAGTCAGCTTAACTGAAACAATCGAACCTGCGGTCTTAAATACAGGATTTATAGAGTGCTAGTTTGGATGTATTTTCGATAACGACGTAGATGACGTGGCTCGTCTCCCAGCATTGTTCAGTAATTAGTCAGGCCATTAGTGAAGCGGTGGCGCTGACCTCTGACGCTGTAGGTAAAGTTGTTGTACTAAATGCAGGCAATATTATGCCATCTGACGCGGCTGACATCTTGGCGTCAGCGCCAGGCATCTTCAGTCTCGTCAACATTCTGGGGTCAGAGAAGATTATTCTGGACGAAGCTATCCAGCAGAAAGTGATATAATCTGGAGGCATCAACGTCGGTGTAGAGCATGACACCGACGTCTATAACATCATTGAGGAGGAGCTAGGCATAACGGGAAACCTTGCCTATAACTTAAAGGCAACTCTTTGTGTTACAGACAATTACAGGCTGTCGCGTGTGGAAGCACCAGCCTGTATGAGGGTCAAGGAAATAAATGAAAGAAAGGCCATCCTCTATCTTAGCCAAGTAAGGAACACCGAAAACATCACATGTTATTACGAGAGAATAGAAATCAGTGAAGACCCAAGTCCCACGTATTTGCAAGCTGACTTGACTTTCATCAATTCTAAAGGAAAGAAAATACGTAAAATACTAAATTTTTAACAATTATGTTCCTAGTCATTTTTCAAGAGAAGTGACTTTGTCTTCAAAATGTGAGAACTAGTTTTAACATAAATGAACTAATCCTCTTCCTTCATAATTATCACATTATAAGGACAAACCCAAATTAAATCCACTTGCGCTATAAAGTAGAGCGACAGTCTTGCGTCTTGCTGGACGGCGTTCAATTCCCGACTGTCCAAGTGGTTGGGCACCATTCCTCACATCCCCTTCCCCGTCCCAGGCCAAATCCTTATCCTGATGCTTTCCAAGTCCTATATAGTCGTAATGGCTTTGCACTTTCTCCTGATAGTTCCCATCCATTGGTGTTAGGCCCTTGAGAATGATGACGAGGCTCCCAGGCGCTGGTTACAGTAGTGAAGTTGTGGGTGACGGAAGGCTCGAACCTCCAGCGGATTGACGGGTGCCATCACCTGACTGTCGTATTGACGGGTGCCATCACCTGGCCGTCGTATTGACGGGTGTCATCACCTGGCCGTCGTATTGACGGGTGCCATCACCTGACCGTCGTATTGACGGGTGCCATCACCTGACCGTCGTATTGACGGGTGCCATCACCTGACTGTCGTATTGACGGGTGCCATCACCTGGCCGTCGTATTGACGGGTGCCATCACCTGGCCGTCGTATTGACGGGTGCCATCACCTGACCGTCGTATTGACGGGTGCCATCACCTGGCCGTCGTATTGACGGGTGCCATCACCTGGCCGTCGTACTGACGGGTGCCATCATCTGACCGTCGTATTGACGGGTGCCATCACCTGACCGTCGTACTGACGGGTGCCATCACCTGGCCGTCGTACTGACGGGTGCCATCACCGAGCCGTCGTATTGACGGGTGCCATCACCTGGCCGTCGTATTGATGGGTGCCATCACCTGGCCGTCGTATTGACGGGTGCCATCACCTGGCCGTCGTATTGACGGGTGCCATCACCTGGCCGTCGTATTGACGGGTGCCATCACCTGGCCGTCGTACTGACGGGTGCCATCACCGGGCCGTCGTATTGACGGGTGCCATCACCTGGCCGTCGTATTGATGGGTGCCATCACCTGACCGTCGTATTGACGGGTGCCATCACCTGACCGTCGTATTGACGGGTGCCATCACCTGACCGTCGTATTGACGGGTGCCATCACCTGGCCGTCGTATTGACGGGTGCCATCACCTGGCCGTCGTATTGACGGGTGCCATCACCTGGCCGTCGTATTGACGGGTGCCATCACCTGACCGTCGTATTGACGGGTGCCATCACCTGGCCGTCGTATTGACGGGTGCCATCACCTGGCCGTCGTACTGACGGGTGCCATCATCTGACCGTCGTATTGACGGGTGCCATCACCTGACCGTCGTACTGACGGGTGCCATCACCTGGCCGTCGTATTGATGGGTGCCATCACCTGACCGTCGTACCGACGGGTGCCATCACCTGACCGTCGTACCGACGGGTGCCATCACCTGGCCGTCGTACCGACGGGTGCCATCACCTGGCCGTCGTAAGTTGTGGGTGTAAGTTGTGGGTGTAAGTTGTGGCCGTAAGTTGTGGGTGACGGAAGGCTGGAACCTCCAGCGGATTGACGGGTGCCATCACCTGACTGTCGTATTGACGGGTGCCATCACCTGGCTGTCGTATTGACGGGTGCCATCACCTGGCCGTCGTATTGACGGGTGCCATCACCTGACCGTCGTATTGACGGGTGCCATCACCTGACCGTCGTACCGACGGGTGCCATCACCTGACCGTCGTACCGACAGGTGCCATCACCTGACCGTCGTACCGACGGGTGCCATCACCTGGCCGTCGTACCGACGGGTGCCATCACCTGACCGTCGTATTGACGGGTGCCATCACCTGACCGTCGTATTGACGGGTGCCATCACCTGACCGTCGTACCGACGGGTGCCATCACCTGACCGTCGTACTGACGGGTGCCATCACCTGACCGTCGTACTGACGGGTGCCATCACCTGACCGTCGTACCGACGGGTGCCATCACCTGACCGTCGTACCGACGGGTGCCATCACCTGACCGTCGTACTGACGGGTGCCATCACCTGGCCGTCGTACCGACGGGTGCCATCACCTGACCGTCGTATTGACGGGTGCCATCACCTGACCGTCGTATTGACGGGTGCCATCACCTGGCCGTCGTATTGACTGGTGCCATCACCTGACCGTCGTATTGACGGGTGCCATCACCTGACCGTCGTACTTGACGGGTGCCATCACCTGACCGTCGTATTGACGGGTGCCATCACCTGACCGTCGTATTGACGGGTGCCATCACCTGGCCGTCGTATTGACGGGTGCCATCACCTGACTGTCGTATTGACGGGTGCCATCACCTGACCGTCGTATTGACGGGTGCCATCACCTGACCGTCTTATTGACGGGTGACATCATTTGACCGTCGTATTGAAGCATGATTTATTTTTTATTTAATATAATTTTTTTTATTTAATAAAATGTTTTTTAGGTGTGTGTGTGTGTGTGTGTGTGTGTATTCACCTAGTTGTATTCCCCTAGTTGTGCTTGCTGAGGTTGAGCTGTGCTCTTTCGTCAGAGAAAGGTGTGTAGTACTCACCTCACCTAATTGTACTCACATAATTAAGCTTGCAGGGGTTGGGCTTTGTCTCTTTGTTGCCGCCTCTCAACTGTCAATCAACTGGTGTACAGGTTCCTGAGCCTACTGGGCTCTATCATATCAACATTTGAAACTGTGTATGGAGTCAGCCTCCACCACATCACTGCCTAGTGCATTCCATTTATTAACTACTCTGACACTGAAAAAAATCTTTCTAACGTCTCTGTGTCTCATCTGGGTACTAAGTTTCCACTTGTGTCCCCTTGTTCGTGTCCCACCCGTGCTGAAGAGTTTGTCTTTGTCCACTCTATCAACCACCTACAAAATTCTCAGGGAAATTATCATGTCTCCCCTTACTCTTCTGTTTTCCAGGGACGTGAGGTTCAGCTCCTTTAGCCTTTTCTCGTAGCTCATACCTCTCAGTTCTGGGACGAGCCTGGTGGCATACCGCTGATTCTTCTCTAACTGTCTTGTGTTTAACTAGGTATGGACTCAAGGCTGGAGCTGCACATTCCAGGATTGGTCTGACATAAGTGGTATACAGGGTCCTGAACGATTCCTTACACAAGTTTCTAAAGGCAGTTCTTATGTTGGCCAGTCTAGCATATTCCGCTGATGATATTCTTTTGATGTGGGCCTCTGGGGACAGATTCGGTGTGATATCAACCCCCAGATCTTTCTCTCTATTGGACTCTTGCAGGATTTCACCTCCCAGATGGTATCTTGTGTTCAGCCTCCTGCTCCCTTCGTCTAATTTCATTACCTTACACTTTCCTGAGTTGAAATTTAGCAGCTATTTTATAGACCATTCCTCCAGTTCGTCCAGTTTATCCTGTAGTCTCTGTCTATCTTCATCTGTTTTGATTCTTCTCATAATTCTTGCATCATCAGCAAACATTGAGAGGAACGAGTCTATAATAAGGCATAATAAGGGAGATATTAATAAGGTATTATATATTTCACTGAATAGAACGCGAAATAATAGATATAAATTGAACAAGTTTAGATTTAAGAAATACCTGGGTAAATACTAGTTTGGTAACAGCGTTGTTGACTTGTAGAACAAATTACTGGGTAACATAACAGACGTAGGATCTCTTGAGTTTGGGTGGATATAAGTTAAAGCTGCTACGGATGGGCCAATAGACCTTTCAGCAGTTTCCTTCATTCCTATGTTCTTATGTTTGTATTCTTGTTGCCGATTTGTTCATGCTCTATCAAAATATCTCCATGATTACGAGATTCATACATACCAGAATAATATACACACGACTTTAAAAACGTATCGTATAACACCACCAGTCACTTAAAAGAATATTAATAATTGAATATTATGTCCGCTTGACCTTCACTATGCTTGTTAAAATATTTAGTTTAATATTTTAAACATTTTCAGTAGATACTACTGTTGTTGTCAGTCTTCGAACATTATCAACAGCATCTTCATCATTAATACATGACTAGTAAAATCTCTCCGAGTTCTCTTGCTGATGTCTAATCACTATGATACGAAACTTCTGAATTGATGTTAATACAACCAGTGTTGTCCTCGGTAATTTAAAACCTACATCACTTGTATACATATCATACCTGCAATGTGTTCCCGTATTGTAACCCAAGCTCCCTTACACACCTGCAGCGCCCTCGCACATACCTGTAGCTTCCTCACATACTTGTAGTTTCCTCACACACCTGTATACATATCATACCTGCAATGTGTTCGTGTATTGTAACCTGAGCTTCCCCACGTGTTGCGACCCAAGTGGTTTTAACAGCAGTGACCATGTGGAGGGCACGGTGGACATTACCTGTAGCTCCCTCATGCACACCTGAAGTGCCCTTGCACACACCTGCAGCTCCAACACACCTGGAATAGAAAAGCCATTTTAAGTATGTTTCGAGCAAATTAACTAGTGCATATAACTTTAAAATGTATATATAAATCTTTACAAGTACATATATGTAAGGGACATTTGCAAACATCCAGGAAATATAAAAGGATTAGAATGCAGTTATAACTGTAGCGAGTTAATCTTATACTCGCTCCATTATCTCATAATCTTAATAGCATAACTAATTACACTTTCGCGCTCTCCACAAAGGTCACTCAGTCAACCGAATGTGCGCGCTGCGTTTTTATCGCTTAAGCGTAAAAACAAAAATGTGTATACTCTTTTTACTCTTCTGACCTTAGTTCTCATGCTACGTATTTCATTTTGGTACCAACGTGTTCGCAATAAAATTCCCTAGAAGAACATTAGTAAAATAAGTCACGAAACATATAGGGATACCAGCACCAAATAAATAACTACGTAGATGACTCGCTGTGAGCGCCCATCAGCACCAAAATGTTTTTACTCTTGGAATTGTAATCACCTCCACACTTGTTCTACAGCGTTAATTTTGGTATCAATGGACTCGCAATGAAATTCCCAACACGGTGATATGAATATAAGCGTAGAATAATGATGCAGCCCGCCCGCAAGAGTGTGGGAAGTGGTGAAATTGTTACCCGGTATCGGTGACGGGACGACGCACGGCGCTTTGAAAGTTTATACTTATTTCACTCTCATGACATTAATTTTCTATGTACGTCATTCATTTTTATGTCAATGTGTTCGCAATAGAATGTTCTATGTGCCCATAGGTAAAAAATATCAACAAAGCGTAAGTTAGAATAGCGACAAATATAAAACAACCCTGGAACATATCAGTGAGCGTCAAACACACACGAAATATTTTTACTTTTGTTATGTTTGTCAAGATTATACTTGTTGCACACAGTTATTTTTGGTTGTATATTGATCGGAATAAAATTCCCTAAACAGACATATGCATCTAATACATGATATAGGGGAAGAATTACCAGTATAAACGGCAAAAGTCACCCACCTGCAACCCGTTTGGGACAAAATACCATTTGATCGAAGTTATCCACACCTTTCATGAACTTATTGTACCATGCAGCCTAATGGTGAGAAAGAGAGCCTCATTGCGCGCAGTTTGAAACAAACCCAAAGTAAATCGGATAAAAATTGAATTTTATACAAATATTTTAAAAGTAGACATAACTTTATGTCCACTATGCGTTTACGTTAGACGAAACCGAACGCGCCGGCGCGTCCAGATAGCGCGAAAGTGTAATTAGAAGTAGTGTAATATGTGACTAGAGCGACGCGCACCACCTGCCCAGGTGGCACTCATGAGTGCCATCTGGGCAGGTGTACCGCGTCGCTCTAGTCACCGCGCGTCGCTCTAGTCACATGGGCTTTTTGGATGTATTTCTCCCGGAAGTTTGGCGTGTTTCGGACGCGTGTGAGCGTCCTGTGTTATGGTATGTGGTCAGGAACGAGGGGAGATCTTGATGTTGGATGCCAGGTGGTGCGCGTCGTCGTAGTCGCAGCGCGTCGCTCTAGTCACAAAGGGGTGGAATTTCCCGGAAGTTTGGCGCGTGTCGGACGCGGTCTTGAGTGGCGGGTGAGCAGGTGTACCGCGTCGCTCTAGTCGCAGCGCGTCGCTCTAGTCACAAAGGGAATTTCTGGGAAGTCGTAAGAAAATAGAAGGATAAGAGGAAGGAGTAAATGAATATGTATGTGTGTTTTGCGTAGACTTAATCCCCTGTGCGGATAATAATAATTTTGTTGATCGTGAGTCAGTAGAGATAGAGTGTAGATTAGAGGAGTGCCAACATAGTCTGTTATGTTGTTTGGGGTGGGGGAGGGGTATGGGATGGATGGATGGAGGGAAGGGTGAGTGGGAGCTTCCCCTCCTCGTCGTGAGACTGCTCTGGGTCATTATGCGGTTAGACAAAACCATTAACTCCCCCCTACAGGACGTCCTAAGTGTGAGAGGATGAGAGAGTAGACTCCAGCAGGAGGACTGTGTACCATTACCCTTAAGCGTTTTTCAATGTCCGCGGAGGGGTGTGCGTACGGGTCACTGGTTAGAGGCTGACTGAAAGACTTTTTCCAAGTAGCTTGGTTATTTCTCCTCAGACACGGCGGAAGTGGTTGGGGCATCCATTACCCAATGCGTTTCGCTACGGTCCGCGACTCTCTCTCTCTCTCTCGCTCTGTCTCTCTGTCTCTCTGTCTCTCTGTCTCTCTCTCTCTGTCTCTCTCTCTCTCTCTCTCTCTCTATCTCTCTCTCTCTCTCTCTCTCTCTCTCTCTCTCTCTCTCTCTCTCTCTCTCTCTCTCTCTCTCTCTCTCTCTCTCCCTCTCTATAGTCCACCACACGACACTTCACTTAGTAAACTCAGTCAAAGTCCGGAGCTTAGCGTTTACTAAAAGAGAGAAACATTTCACATCATCACAGAGACGCGATCTCTACCTACAAATTATTCTTGTTAACTGTGATCACATCATCTGCTGGCTCAAATAAATATCATTGAAATGTATGCATGTTTACTCAATCTCCATCACCTCTTCGTCCTACAATCACCCATTACTGCTGTGTTGGAGATGTTCATCCCGCCGCGATTCCCCATACACTGCGATTCCGGTAAGGAGGGAGCGAGGTACATACTCCGCCAGCAGGGGTCCTCACCGGCAGACCCGCACCTGCCAACCATCAATCACTCCCACCCCTCAGCCCCCACCGCTCCCATACAATCAACCATTGTTCTGTACAAACCCTTTTTAGTATGTGTAAGGTATATCGTAACGTGATCAACATGGTGAGAGCAATAAACGAGGGAAAAGTAAACACATTATATAAATTTATTTCTTTATTAAACACTTAAGCGATTTACAACGATAATAATAATAATAATAATAATAATAATAATAATAATAATAATAATAATAAGACTTCTTCTTGGTGGTTTAGCTAGCAGACAGATGGAGAAAGGCTTTCATTCAGTCCATCGAACCTTCCCACCACGCTAGTCAACCAGCCAATCTGTAGAACGGGTTTAGGTAGTAGACAGACCAATTGGCTCTCTCTCTCTCTCTCTCTCTCTCTCTCTCTCTCTCTCTCTCTCTCTCTCTCTCTCTCTCTCTCTCTCTCTCTCTCTCTCTCTCTCTCTCTCTCTCTCTCTCTCTCTCTCTCTCTCTCTCTCTCTCTCTCTCTCTCTCTCTCTCTCTCTCTCTCTCTCTCTCTCTCTCTCTTAAGACCTACATTATCCAATGTAAACAGTCCGGATGAGCTCTGTGTTAAGTCTGTTTTTTCAGTTCTTATAACATTTGAAAATGTAAGCGTGGTTACTCATTCCGTCTCAGCGCATCTCGTTAGGGACTGACCTTGAGTCTTTCCATAGCGCGAGTTTTCACTCATCATCAACCATTAGCAATCGTTCGATCCAACAGAAAAAACAGAGACTAGTGTTAGCATAATATGTGAAAAAAATAGTTGATTTCAATTCTTAGCTTGTTCTTCACATGTTCAGTGTTCATTCTTGTATTCCCTATGTTCATTATCATGTCTTCATATTCTCTATAAGTTCGTATTCCCTGCATGTTCACTCTATTCATCAACTTTTTCTTACATGTTTTCTGTGTTCACCGTATGTTCACTGTGTTCATTCCCATGCTTAACCTCAATTTTTTTTATGTTCTTTGTTTCTTTAAACCAATTTGTTTCTTCCATTCACTAACTAGTTCTTTGTCAAATAATATTATACTGCAATACAGTCCCCTCAACAATTTTAGTCACCAAGTTTTATTTACAAAACTATGTCAAAGTAATTCTCGTCGTCAACTTAATAGTACTACCAACCCCGTTCTTAAACAAATCTACACTTTATTCAGTTCCAAATTTACAAAGACAAACCTTTCTTGTAACTTCTTAACTAAAAATCTTTCGCCAATCAACTAAAACATAGTCACTTTCCTCATTTCTCAACTAAACTTATTATCCAATCAACCAAAAATAGTCAAAGGTATCTTTCCAACGCTGTTCATAACTAAACTTATTCCCTAGTCATCAGAAAAATAACCGTGTTCTTCATGTTTCATTGTCATTTCATAACTAAAATTATCCATCAATCAACAGAACAAATAACCAAAGATAACTTTCATCGCTGTTCTTAACTGACATTATACTTTGGGGAGCACAAAATAGTCTCCCTCGTCATGTTTTGTCTTTTTCCTTAACTACAAGTATTCATCAGTCAAATAAAAAATAGTTACTTCATCATATTTCCCTGTCATTTCTTAACTGAAATATCACTTCTCTCATCTGAAATAGTCATGTGTAGCCTCTTTCCAACACTGTTCTTAACTAAAGTAGCCTTTCACTTTGCTAAAATAGTCATATTCATCATTGTTCCTAACTAAAATTATATGTCGTTAAGTAAGAAATATAGTCAAAGACACTCTTCGAGACATCAAGGACTTACTCAAAGACATCAAAGTTGCACTCAAAGACATCCTTTGAGACAACAAAGACATCCTTTAAGACTTCAAGGGGAACTCTTCGAGATATCAAAAGACACTCTCAAACACTCAAAATTTACTCGCATCCTTAAAGTTATTCTCAGAGTCATCAAAAAGTTAATCTCAGTCATCAAAATGTTATTCTCTAAGTAACCTTTCGTTCATCAGAGAAACTTTCTAAGACATCTTCATTCATTAAAGTTATTCTCGGAGCTATCAAAATTAATCTCTAAAACAACAAAAGTTAATCTCGGTCATCAAAGTTGATCTGCAAGATATCTTCGAGACATCAAAGTTACTCTTCATTACATCAAAGACTCATTCAAATACTACTCATGTTCTCAGAAGTCATTCTCAAAGTCATCACCGATTTTCGCAGAGTCAGCAAAGTTATTCTCTGAGTTAACAAAATACTACTCATGTTCTCAAAAGACATTCTCAAAGTCAACAAAGTTATTCAAAGAGCTAACAAAAGTTATTCTCGGAGCCACCTTCGTTCTTCAGAGAAACTTTCTAAAACATCTTTGTTCATCAAAGTTATTCTCGGAGTCAACAAAGGTATTCTCTAACTCACTTTTGGTCATTAAAGTTAATTTCTATGTTATAAAAGTTTGTCTCAGAGACATCTAAAGTTAATCTTAGAGTTATCAAATGTAATCTCTAACTCACTTTTGTTCATCAAAGTTGATCTCAGAGTTAACAAAGGTAATCTCTAACTCACTCTCGTTCATCAAAGTTGTTTCAAAGACATCAAAGTTAATCTCAGAGTTATCCAAAGATATTCTCATGTCCACAAAAGTTATTCCAAGAGACGTCAAAGTTAATCTCAGACATCTTCGTTCATAAAAGTTATTCTCAGAGACATCTAAAGTTATTCTCTAAGACATCAAAGTTATTCTAAGAGCTATCAAAAGTTATTCTCAGTCATGATATGTTATTCTCTAAGTAACCTTCCGTTCATCAAAGACATTCTCTAAGCCCTCAAAGTTATTCTCTAAGACAACAAAGTCATTCTCAGAGTCATCAATAGTTATTCTCAGACTCACCTTCGTTATTCAAAGAAGCCTTCTGAGACATCCTCGTTCAACAAAACTGTCCTCAGAGCCATCAAAAAAGTTAAATACAGTCATCAAAGTTATTCTCTAAGTAACTTTTCGTTCATCAGAGAAGCTTTCTAAGACATCTTTGTTCATCAAAGTTGTTCTCTAAGACATCAATCTTGTTCTCTAAGACATCAATGTTGTTCTCTAAATCATAAAAGTTAATCTCTAAGACATCAATGTTGTTCTCTAAATCATAAAAGTTAATCTCTAAGACACCTTCGTCTACTAGAGAAACTTTCCAATCCATCTTCGTTGATCAAAGTTATTCTCAGAATCATCAAAGAGATCTCTAATTCACCTTCGTTCACCAAAAAGTTGTTCTCTAAGACACCTTCGTTCATCAAAGAACCTCTCCGTCCATCATGTTATTCTTTAAGACATCTTCAGTCATAAAATTTCTCTCCAAAATGTAACTAGTTCAGCTTTTCATACCAAACCTGCACTTCTGTTAAAATATATTTTCTTACTCACTTTACCCTAAAACTGTTCTCAGAACTACACTGCCCAAATCCGACGTAACCTATCCTCTCCACCCAATGTTACTTAGTTAACGTAACGTTCCTAAACCTAACTTTACCTATCCTAACTTAACTTACCTTACCTTTACCTATCGTACCTAACTTAACCTGCATAACCTAACTTTACCTATCCTAACATGACTTACCTTACATTACCTATCATACTTAACTTAACCTGCACAACCTAACTTACATAACTTATCTTACCTATCCTAACGTAACCTAACTTGCTTTACCTAACTTAATCTTACATTCCCAAACTGATGTATCCTAACTTATCTAGTCCAACCAGACATGATCTAACTTACATAATTATTCCTGCTGGTCTTTTGTGTTTCGTCAATCATTGTCTCATATTCATTTACTCATTTCAAGGGTTAATTTCTCAAATGGACATTTTTGCATTTCAAGTGTTATTTGTTTAAGATTGGGTGTTTAACCATTTCAAAGGATTTTTGTTATATATGGGAATTTACTCGTTTCAAGGGCAAATTTCTCAAATGGTAATTTTTGCAGATCAAGGGTTATTTGTTAAAGTTCATCAAGTTGCTCATAAGTTGTATTTATTATGTTTGTTATTATTTATTCTTATTCCCCAACCCCTTAACCTAACCTCTTGTAATCTTAGTGTATTTAGTAGGTTCTATCATATGTTCTTATTCCCCAACCCTTTAACCTAACCTTTTGTAATCTTAGTGTATTTAGTAGGTTCTATCATATGTTCTTATTCCCCAACCCTTTAACCTAACCTTTCAGATGCAGTTTATTGTGTTTTTTGACGTATTTGATGGATATATTATCCTTTTCCTAACCTTTCAGATGTAGTTTTGTTTCTAAACAAATAGATATAGCTTACACATTGTTTTCTTGTTTCGATATAGCTTACACATACTAAAAAGGGTTTGCACAGAACAATGGTTGATGGTATGGGAGCGGTGGGGGGCTGAGGGGTGGGAGTGATTGATGGTTGGCAGGTGCGGGTCTGCCGGTGAGGACCCCTGCTGGCGGAGTATGTACCTCGCTCCCTCCTTACCGGAATCGCAGTGTATGGGGAATCGCGGCGGGATGAACATCTCCAACACAGCAGTAATGGGTGATTGTAGGACGAAGAGGTGATGGAGATTGAGTAAACATGCATACATTTCAATGATATTTATTTGAGCCAGCAGATGATGTGATCACAGTTAACAAGAATAATTTGTAGGTAGAGATCGCGTCTCTGTGATGATGTGAAATGTTTCTCTCTTTTAGTAAACGCTAAGCTCCGGACTTTGACTGAGTTTACTAAGTGAAGTGTCGTGTGGTGGACTATAGAGAGGGAGAGAGAGAGAGAGAGAGAGAGAGAGAGAGAGAGAGAGAGAGAGAGAGAGAGAGAGAGAGAGAGAGAGAGAGAGAGAGAGAGAGAGAGAGAGAGAGAGAGAGAGAGAGAGACAGACAGAGAGAGACAGAGAGACAGAGAGACAGAGAGACAGAGCGAGAGGCAGAGAGGCCGAGAGAGAGACAGAGAGACAGAGCGAGAGAGAGAGAGAGAGTCGCGGACCGTAGCGAAACGCATTGGGTAATGGATGCCCCAACCACTTCCGCCGTGTCTGAGGAGAAATAACCAAGCTACTTGGAAAAAGTCTTTCAGTCAGCCTCTAACCAGTGACCCGTACGCACACCCCTCCGCGGACATTGGAAAACGCTTAAGGGTAATGGTACACAGTCCTCCTGCTGGAGTCTACTCTCTCATCCTCTCACAATTAGGACTTCCTGTAGGGGGGAGTTAATGGTTTTGTCTAACCGCATAATGACCCAGAGCAGTCTCACGACGAGGAGGGGAAGCTCCCACTCATCCTTCCCTCCATCCATCCATCCCATACCCCTCCCCCAAACCAAACAACATAACAGACTATGTTGGCACTCCTCTAATCTACACTCTATCTCTACTGACTCACGATCAACAAAATTATTATTATCCGCACACAGGATTAAGTCTATGCAAAACACACATACATATTCATTTACTCCTTCCTCTTATCCTTCTATTTTCTTACGACTTCCCAGAAATTCCCTTTGTGACTAGAGTGACGCGCTACGACTTGAGCGACGCGGTACACCTGCTCACCCGCCACTCAAGACCGCGTCCGACACGCGCCAAACTTCCAAGAAATTCCACCCCTTTGTGACTAGAGCGATGCGCTGCGACTATGACGACGCGCACCACCTGGCATCCAACATCAAGATCTCCCCTCGTTCCTGACCACATACCATAATACAGGACGCTCACACGCGTCCGAAACACGCCAAAGTTCCGGGAAAAATACACCCAAAAACCCCATGTGACTAGAGCGACGCGCGGTGACTAGAGCGACGCGGTACACCTGCCCAGATGGCACTCATGAGTGCCACCTGGGCAGGTGGAGCGCGTCACTCTAGTCACATATTACACTACTATTAGCACTAATTACAGAAGTTACAGTCCTTTCCCCCAATTACCGGTAATACTCTTCTCATCTTGTTGGAGGGAGCTGAGGTGTAGTCACCATATAAGCAAGCGATATGAGGAATAGCGAACAGTACAATTTCCACAGTTAACAATGTAGCACTCAGCGTGTACAGATCTAATTGACCCAAGACGCTACAGCTTCGACACAGAGCAGACAGCAGACTACGACCACATCGAGCTACAACGTTCTCGCTCCCCGAGTTCAGACACTGGCAATTCCCAATTGAGCCACCACGCTCTCCCACATAGAGCTCCGCGACTCCGGCCTCACTCAGCTCTCTGCTCTGCTCCAAGCTCCGTCTGAACGTTTACGACAATGCCACCAACCGACTACTGTAATCAAGACTAATAAATAAATATGAAAACTCACTAAACAATGTGTATCTTATCTACCCTACGACGTAACAATCATACGTTACATAACCATCCCCAAAAAGTGTTTAAATATACTAAGGAAAGGAAAATGTCGCTTTGAATCAACATGTAGATCAACATCACAACAAAAGTCTGGACATGTGTTGGGATCTTGGCACATGCGCTAGTTAGGCAAAACCTTCTGCTCTACAAATGCAAGTGTTTGGGTATATTCTCCGCGGGCAAGGGATAAAGTTAATAAGAAATAGTGTGACGCAATATGATCAAGCCCACTGTCCGCTTCTCGGTAAACAATATCCACCGAGCTACAAACAAAGAGGAATTTAAATATAGTTGCAATGACAAAGGTATTGTACGAGTAATGCAATTCCATTAATGAATAATTGGAAAGCTTGCATTAACAAGAACACCATGTATGCTAGCTACACGATATACTTTTCATGGAAGGCGTGTGGCAGCTTTTGCTGACAGAGTTAAGTACGTAGGACTGTTGTAGGCATCACAGTAATAGTGATATCGTTATGACTATTGGAAGCTGTGGCTGCTGTTGTAGCTGCTTCAACGTGAATTAGGTCGATGTACTGTTGCAATATACAACATAGGAGAAAGTATGAGGTAGTGAATCAAGAACTACATCACTTATCAAATGGTAGAGGAAAATGAGTGGTAATACACACGAGTAGTCAGATTGTGGTCACACCGAGGTGTGGTCAATGATTAAGACAGCCTTCTTCAAATACAAGTAAATCTTGAGATGATTTCGGGGCTTTAGTGTTCCCGCGGCCCGGTCCTCGACCAGGCCTCCACCCCCAGGAAGCAGCCCGTGACAGCTGACTAACATCCAGGTACCTATTTACTGCTAGGTAACAGGGGCATAGGGTGAAAGAATCTCTGTCCATTGTTTCTCTCCGACACTCGGAATCGAACCCAGGACCACAGGATCACGCACCCAGTGTTCTGTTCGCTCAGCCACCGGCTCCCCAAACAAACTAACAATAAACATCAGTAAACACCAAAATTGGTGTCTAACAAACACCGACTAATTTGAGTACACTAAACTTTATTTGCTATACAGGAAATTAGTTTTAAATTTATACCCGCTTCATTAAACAAAATAATATTGTGCCAACACAATAAGATAATATAGACTTGTGTAACAGGGAGACACTGATAAGTAGCATCTTAAAAGGGAGTGAGTTAGGCAACAGTGATCATGAGGAAATTACCTTAAACGAGACATGAAAAAGTTATTTTTCATGTCTTTGTTTAGTTTATGCCCGAAACGCTTTGCGTAATAGTGGCTTTAGGCATTGTATGTACTAGCTCTACCTATAAGTCAACCATTCCTTGTAAAAATTTATTGTATGTATGTACCTTGCCTAAATAAAATTGTATTGTATTGTATTGTATTTGAGAGAAACTTAAGGCGCCAGATTTTTCTCTTCTGATTCATATATTTAGGGGTTCTTTGGGAATTTTAAATTTGGCAGACCTGAACATGGGAGTTGGGCAGTTCTTGAGCGTTGTCTTGTTTACCGAGGTGGTTACTGGATTATGATGTAATTTTTTTATTTAAAAAAAAAATTACAAATAAAGCCCAGAAACGTTGTACGCTATAGATTGCTGATTTAAAATAGTAGTGACCCAAAATGAATAACCATGGTACTAAAGAACCTAATCAGAAAAAAGAAGGCTCAATACAAACGAATTATGACAAGAATATTTAAGAAAAAAGTACGTATTGCAGGGCAAGCAAAGAAAGCCTTCAGTGTTTCACCAGATGAAACAAAGATTACAGACAACACCTGGCTATTAAAATATAAGTCAAATAACTGATAATGAAAATGGTTTAAATTACGAAATTATAAGAAAGTACCAAAGAACTTTATGAATACAGCAAAACAAATCTACGTAGAATGTGCAGATGACGTCCGGACTAGTTTAGTGGTTACCAGAGAGGAAATTATTAAATAAACAAACAAATAAAAAAGGACGCAATAGCGATCACAGGGAGGAGAAGGAGGTAAGCTGCCGCAGCCACAAGGTCACCTGACCTTAAGGCAGACAGGATGTCCCCAGGGGACAGAGTCAGAGATTGCAGGTATTTCAAATATAATGTTTATATGAAACTCTGTGTGTTAATTTTTACTTTAATCATCATAAAGTTATGTGAGCAATACTTTCGAGCGTTTCCTGCATCATTCAATTTTTTTATGAAAAAATAGCTAAAATATATTTAGAATTTGGGATGTGGTTACAATACCCCTGAACATGTTTCTTCTCTCTTTTTAGAGGCAACTATGTTTATACGTTCTGCTTCTGGGGATATCTGGCTCCAAGATAATAAATCTCATAAATCATTTGAAGGACCATCCTTAAGATAAGGAACTAATAATTGGAGAACCAGTGCCTATGGATCTCTTATATAAGTATGATGGAAATCTATTACTGTATAATGAATGAACTATAGTTATAATAAATTACGAAGCCAAATCCCTCCACACACTTTGGGGGGTTTGATTAATACAGAGAAATTAATGCATTTCAAGTACAAATAAATGATGATTAATACACATGAAATATTGAGGAAAATATGAAATATTGGAGATTTTAAATAATCTTAGGATTAATAAAATATAATATTCGACAAACCACAAGAACGAAATAACAGCTTAGCTGTACGAAGGAAAGCTAGTATGCATCGGGATATATTCGTCACGAGAAACTTGTTTCATCAGGCTATCCTGGGAACACTTGATCGAGGCGGCATCATATCTTCCTTATTATCAGCAATTCCAAGCTGAAAGGCGAGTAGTATGTAGAAATCATTTAGTGAAATACCACATTTCTAAATTAGATGTGGTATAACCCAGTATATACACTTACTGGTTATTTTTAATGGATGTGCAGCATAACGACAAATTGTCCTACTTATTATGTTGAATGTGATCACAAAAAACAAGGGAAATGAACTTATAGATATGCCGATACTGATGTCTGTGATATGATGAAGCAGTCACGTCCTCCTAGCGTCTGTAGTGGAATGGATGGTGGGTTGATGAGCCGGTAATTTGACCAGCTTCCAGACAATCTCTCAAGCTTAATGGCGTCGCTTGCCAGCCCTTCCTCCTTCCCGGGTAGCTCATCATGCGGAGTTTTGCTATGGCGCGCCTAATATTATCTATGATTTAATTAATATCCCGGTTTATAGGAACTAAAGATTATCAGGAATTAGAGAATTAATTTGTCTTATTAGACAATATTCAAATTCTCATTTCATAATAATTAAATGAACGTTGTTCAATATGAGAGTGTGCTGGATATAAATTCAGTAGTATGTGAATGCGCTGGAATAGCAATTGGTAATTGCAAGAATTATTACCAGCTAATAAACAATACTATATAAACGAAAATAAATGTATTATCTGCTTTAGTTCACGAAGTATATTCATGCAAGAGTGTTATTAAATAATACTCATTAAAGAATGTGATATTATGATATATAAATTGTGTGATTAGAAGGGGCCCAACAATCCAATGCATTGCATTTACATGCTTACAATGCATAGCTTTTGCATTGCAGTGTTGCATCCTCAACGGTGCTGTTTTCGGCCTCAGTGTAGCATTCTTCCATTAAATGTTCGTGCCGGGACTGAAGCAGGTGCTGGGGTTTTCCTGGATGAGGAACAGGGGCCAGTGTCATCGTTGGTGCTGCCCATCCTCACCAACCCGTACTCTTAAAAATAACGTCGCTTTTCGCTCGTATGCGCGCTACGGCCAAAAATGGACGTAATTTTCAATGATCTGCTCACAAAAGTGATGTACTGTCCCATTTTCTATTTGAGTCCTCTGGCTTACTCAGAAAGGTTAGGAGAGGAAACTTTCAATTAACATTCTTTATGACGTTTTGAAACTAAAAGGAGAATTTCCTGTCCACCTAACCTACCAGCGGACCCTTAACTTACTGTTTTGGAAAAAAAAAAAAATCCAAAATATATTTTCATTTTTTTTTTTCATTTTTAAGTTAGGTCCATATTTGTCCATACGGGAAAACGGCCAAGTCAGTGATAATTTGTAAGAGAACAGGTTGGGCCATTTTCAACACATTGTGGGTCTTGCCACTCTTCATGCTCTCCAGGATCATTAACACGATATGGTTTCAAGTCACAGCTGATAATGCATATCGCCAGCGCCAAAGACGTCCCCACCTGATCAGCAGCATCAGTAAACTTGTAGCCAATATCCTCATCTCCATCTTTGTCCAGTTTTTTTTCTCATTCGGGCTAGCTTGATGAAGCTGGTGCCTCTGGTGGGTGTAGATTTGATCCTGGACAGTATTCACCTGTGTATGGTTAATGTACTTTATGCCTTTGAGTGCAGATGGTTCAACATGGGTTGGGAACTAATCAAGAGATTAAGTTTCATTGAAGAGAACTGGCTGTACTTCATGGGGTTTGGCCTTCCCCTTGCACGAATCACAATGCATCAATCTTCAATGTACATTAGTGGATGTCTCTTTGCTGTGTCACTTTGTTTTCATCATCAGTGCCAACGAGGCTGATCCAGTGCTCAACACCAATGGTTGCCAAATGCAATTGTTTTCTTTGGTGGTTAGTGTGTCCAACCGCATCATTAAGATTCTAGTCACAAAATATCCTCCACCGACCCCCAGCAAGACTCCTCAGCCATCTCCTTATCGCTCTACTTCCTTTCTTCCCAGTAGACGTTAGAAAGATTGTTTTACTCAATGGGAATTGCTTCAGATATTTGAAGCTGTTGTGTGTGATCAAAGCAAAGGTTGCTTCACCAAAGATGCAACAATATTTCATATTAATATTGCTTGGCCGGCAGTTGTTCTGTTGTATACTAAGAATTATTTTGACCCCACGTTAATTGATGATGATTTAGAGATACCATCTCTCTTCCCCAGAAGAGAAGCTACATGTATTAATCCATGGATTTTTTTATATACACATAACTTGGTCAAATAGGTCATCGACGGGGGTGATGTCTTACGCCCCCTTACTCACTCAACTGGAACTTGTTCCATCAGCTATGAGAGTTTGTTATTTGGCTGCCTCTCTTGCCATCTTGTGCAAGGGACTATAGTTAGCAATAGTATCTATGAGGAAAATACGCGAGTATATAGTAATTTTAAGGTTTTATGATTAGCTTGTGAAATCTATGAAAAATATAGATCAAGAAATGTGAATGTACTTAAAATAGTGAAATAGAGTGAGACATTGACAGTATGTGAAGAATTTGTAAGCTGATAAATGGCTCGTGAATAAGTGGATGTAAGGACGCCAGACAGCATAATGGACAGCGCTTCGGATTCGTAGTCCCGAGGTTCCGGGTTCGATCCCCGGTGGAGGCGGAAACAAATGGGCAGTTTCCTTCGCCCTGATGTATCTGTTCACCTAGCAGTAAATAGGTACCTGGGAGTTAGACAGCTGCTACGGGCTGCTTCCTGGTGGGGTGTATAAAACAATGGTCGAGGACTGGTCCGCAAGGACGCTAAGCCCCAAAATTATCTCAAGATAAGATACATGCCAGTTTATATAGTCATAATATTAATTGGAGAGAGCCAAAACATATTGCTAAGTGCAGGGGTAATGATGAACGCAATTTAATTAAGTCAGTCCAAATTAACCAATGTCCTAATATTTTTAATGTTAGCATTGACCTGTACAAACTAGACCTATATTTATATATTGTAGTTACAAATTATAACTACCTACTTAGCGAGGAAGTCAGTCGACTTCCTCAACACAATCTACTTGAGAATGGTCCAGGACAGACCGAAACGTCGGCGTGCCTTCGCTTTCTAGTGTGTGGTCTGGTCAGCATAAGCTACGTTATTGTGACTCATCGCCTGCACAGGCTCGTGATTTGTCGATCTTCACCTGACTACATTAAAGCAAGGCGACGAAATAAGGTGTGGGGGGGGGGGGGCGGTCAGTTATATATAACTTCTCTCGAAACGCTTCACACTCTCGCCTCCACAACCTGCTCGAAAAAAGTTTCAGCCCCGCTCCTGTGCCAGGTAAGTCCACTACGGGCTCACCATAGCCAGGCTACTTGGAACTTTTTGTTCCCAGTAGCTGAATCTGTAACAACTACAACAACAGCGCTTCACTCTTACAATGTCAGTCCCACTCCCATCCTGTCGTTTTATAACGGGAGGAGACGGAAGGCCTTCTTCAGTAATGTGAATTGGCGATCAGAGCACTATCCAGATAGAAAGCTATCCTCCATCGGCACTGACCCGATGAAGAGGACTCTTTCTTCACTCCTGGTGCCAGTTAAATAGCACCATGTTCCACTGAATCAAGGTTTGGTTCCGAGGAACCTTCACCAAGGCCGAGATTCTGGTCCTCTTGACGGCAAACTCTGATGTTTTCATCGACGTAATTATGAAGGAAAATGAACTCCAGATTCTGTCCGGCAGTGCTGCAACACTCCAAGGCCTGTTCAATCCCACAACAGTCGAGGCATTAGAACCTGAAAACCTGATCCTCGTACCACCCCACCACTATAAGGCGGTAAGAAGCACATCGTCTACCGAGTGAGCGTTCTTATCGCGGAAAGAACGATAGCCTATATCATCCACAGCATCAACCTTAAGAACCAGTCATTGACTGCTGTTTCTGCAAACCTCATCCAGCAGGATGGAAACCTGAGACCCACCCTCAAGTCTCCAGCAGAGGCCACTCTCGCGTCTGACAACGGCCTCAAATGTTTTGGCGTGGCCTGCACACCCCATCAGATCTCCAGGCAACGTTACTGCCGCCTATGTCAATGCTTCAGGTGTTACCAATGCACTCACTACGTCCAGAAATGCAACAGCCAGGTCAGAGATGCAGTATCTGTGCAGGAAACCATGTAGTAGACATCCGTCAATCCCGTGGGGTTATTGAAATGTGCCCTGGGTGTCTGCTTGGGGGCAATGTCTGCTGTGGCTGTTAAGTCCAACCCAAGAACGGCATCCCAACCACAGCGAGTGCAGATAAACGCTGAAACGGTTGCGTGCGTCAGTGGTCGAGACTTCCTCTGAAGTCTCCTCTTCTGCCTGCTTCCCACTACAGGAACTGCCAAGCTGAATTGCAACGTTGTCTATGTGGAGACGCCCACACCACCGTCTCGCCGGACTGCTCTTCTAGGAAAGCCGAAATACAGAACATGACTGAAGCCAGACAGGCCGCTGTAACAGCCAAACTGTTCATAATCATGTATTCTTCATAAATTTGATTGTATAAACGCGCCCTCACGTTAGTTACTGAAAGAATGAACTTTCTAGCAGGGCTTGGACATAACACCTCAGTGCTAAGGGGTAGAGATTAAAAATGTTGTCATTTGTAATTGTGTATGTAAAGTTCCATCTTGACGTTGCCCTTTTAAAGAATAGGTTATGTGCACTCCTAAATTGTATGTTTAAGGAAAGAAGGAGTGAAGACGTATATAATCAGGTAGGTTTTCAGCCAGGAATTTAGTAGATAGCAGAGCAGCTCGATTTTTGAGGCGGCAACACTGACTTAAGCCAGGTCACCAGGGACGCAGCCTCACCCCCACCTCACCCCCCTTCTACTCTGAGATTCCATCTTATTTAATTTGTCATGTGAAAGGGTATTACTTAATTTTGAGAGTATTGTATATTGAAGACTTGATCCAAGCTATTCACAGAGAAAGGAACTATGTAGTAGTTCTTTCTAAAGTGACGAGGATTCTGGGACAAGTGCAGATGACTTATTTAGGTTAAGGGAACTAGTTTCTGGTAGACCCATGACACTCGCGGCTCAGTAGCAGCCTCAGTGGTGGTAAATGGCTACTGACCAACTTGTTTGATAGTTCATTTCAATTTGGGATATTCATGTTATTACTCAGTAGGGTAATTGATAGTAATTTACATACATAATTTAACAAGGGTACTATCAATTGGGAATAGGGATTCAGTCACCTTTAGTGTTTAGTGACCCAGGGCATCAGAGTCTAGCTAAGATAATTATCGTTAAAAATTAGTTTGACAACCAGCCATTGGTCAGCTTGCTTGCTGGAGGTCAAGGAGGTTGAGATCAATGTAGCTGGCACGATCCTGGTGGTCAACACCACCTCCAGACGCAAAGGCTTAACATCTGGCCTGGGCTTGTGATCAAGGTAATGTCTGTTGAATTAAGTGCAGTTTATACTAAACCACAGTAAATAACCATTGCCTCTAACTAGAGATATTTCAGTTTAGTGAGCGTTCAAGTACTATTTTGTGTAATAAATAATTATTAAAGTGATTTCTATTGTTTAGTCAATATTCCGTATTATATATATTTCTTTATTGTTGAATTTGCAATTCTGTGTACTTTTGTGTTGTAAGTACTCCTGTGGGCTCTGCAAGTACCCCTTATTCTATTTAATATCTATTCCCTTTCTGTTAAAATTGAACTGCATTTAACACAAACTATCCCCCCTTCAACAAAATACAGATGTATTTTCTGCAACTCTATACCAATTGGCTGTTTCCTGCTTTGCAGTCAGTTCGGGTAGTTATTCAGTGGGTTTAGTGGGATTTCACTGCAGTCAGATAACTGCAGTACAAACGCTTTGGATTTACCTCACCTCTTCAACCTTAAGAATGTAGCAAGTCAGGTGGTGACAGCTATTAAAGTCTCTAGTGAGTTTATTTTTAGCTGAAAGGTTCAGTGTCCTCGTTTTGTGGTGCCTTGGTGATCAACCACCAAGGTTATAAGTTATCACTTGGCTAGAGGTTACAGTAAGAAAAAAAACAATGAACAGCAGAACGGTTAAATAACCGCCAGCGTTCACCAGAATTAAAGGTTGAGGATGGTTCCCGTTACAATGGTGCACATCTGTGTTTTCAACAATTTTTTTTAAGAATTGTTGAATGCCCACGCATCTTGTCCATTCGGTCAACAAGAGTATAGGTTAGTGAGGTCAGCCAAGAGCCAACTAGGTAGAGTCGACGGTAATACCATAACAGTAGCAATGAAGTGGAGTTGGCGATCTCTGGACATTGTGAGGGGGGGGGGGGCTGGTAGCATTAAAAATAGGGTACTATAGCAGTAAAATTATGATTAGGTGGTTATGATTTATTGAGTATGGAGACCGCTTTGAGTTGATTGAACAGGGTATTTTACTCGACCCCTTTCAATTGGTTCAGAGGTGTTGCGGACTTCCATATCCTCAACAACAGGTTCCAATTTGGGGCTGTCTGGGCAGATTTGCCTGTGGGACGCCTCGGGATTTATCCGAAGGAATAGTAGACGACCCAAATCGCTAAGAAAAACGGTAAACTCATGAAGGTGGTCGCGGTCATTGAGGGATGAGGTAGTACACTACTTAGCAACGAATCGACGACTGGTTGATTGCACACAGTCAAGAGGTCAATTCACATCTAGTCTTAATCGTTGCAGCAAAAGCAGCATTTCGTGCAGTATGAATCTAGGTGGTCGTGGTCACCTAGGCTAGGCTAGGGCAAGATTGAGAGCCGGTGGGGATGATTATAGGTATAATGGAGCGAGTTCTTTAGTTAAAATTAAGTGATTTTCTAGGTATTAAATATTTTCCCAAATTTTAAGCGATTCTCCCATATTTGGAGTGGTTCCCCCATTCTAAGTGATCCCTGTGCTTATACGTGTTCCCCTGAATAATAATCTATGTCTTAGGCTATCTTCTAAGAGAACATATAAATACACTAAGTCAGAGGTGAGTTGTCTTTATGGTTGGGTTACTCCTCTGTGGTTAGTTCTTTTGATATCCTGTTAAGTATTCCTATGGTCAGTAATTTGCTTCTTATATTTTAAAAAAGTGATTTGGTGGAAATGTGGGAAAGAATTAGTGGAAAAATTAAGAAAATTGTGTTGTGAAAATATTTCCAAGTCCACTTGGACATATTGGACATGAGCCCGGATGGGCACATGTATGAGCAAGTAGATGGGGTCGCTATGGGTTCTCCCCTAGGTATCCTGTTTGCGAACTTCTACATGGGTACCATCAAACAAAAGGTCTTAGTGTTATGATCTCAGCCTGCAGGAGAAACGAGTCTCCCTCCTTGAGAGTTATTCATCAAGCCTGACCTGATTAGAAGGTCTAGCAAATATTGAGGTGATAACACATATGTAAAATAGTAGCTTGGATATAAATAACAATTTAAGATTATGGGCAGTGAAGAAGAAAACAGATAAATGACACATATGTAAAATAGTTGCTTGGATATAAATAACAATTTAAGATTATGGGCAGTGAAGAAGAAAACAGATAAATGACTAGTTAGGAGATGTGGACATTTTGCTGGAGGCGTGAGGCTCGCTTCCGGAGGACTTTTACCTCACTTCAGTGCCAGACATCGCAGGGGCAAAGCTGCGCTCCGTTGAGCTCCCGTCAGAAGGGAACCCCTAGTGATATATCTCGAAGAGAAGAGAAGTGTGCATACGTACCAGCTGGGGAAGTGTGGTCTCAAGTCCTGGGCGATGAGAAGTGTTTATTAAACCGCCCAGAGGCATTATTGTGGGCCGTGGAAGCGCCCTGACCAAGCTTCGTCAGAGGGAGGAGCACCCTCGACTAGACAATCTGCGGTAAGCACGAGTTAAGCCAGTTCATAGTGATTGCTTGTAGTTGGTCGTGTGCCCAGCGACAGTAGCGATGTTTATTTATATGTTAGACATGTTTTGATAAGGCAGAAAGCCTAAAATAAGAGAGTGGAGATTGAGGAACACGGAGCGACGTCCATCCCCTCTGAGCGCTGGCAGGTGACTGAGAGCTCCCGACGGCGAAGGCTCCTCTCGGAGTGAGTGAGGCCCACCGGTCGAGGTGGAGTATGGACCCGCCCAAAACGGGGGAGTCCACTCTCACTGTATGTAGAGGACAGATAGAGGTTTGAGGCAAACATATTGTGTGATTATTTTTGTTTATGTGTTAAAGGGGAAACATTTTATTGGAGTGTCGATGGGTTGCAGGGTTGTCTTTGGGGAAGAAGTTGCTGAGAACTTCGAAGCCAGCACAGATGAAGTAACTGATGAGACTCCAAGGTAGTGGAGCAGAGGACCTCGAGCTGTGAGGAGAAGCAGTGAAGAGGAGTGTCACGTGCTTCTGTAGAAGTGGTGAAGCACCATAGATGCTCGAGGAAACTTCTTGGTGTAGCAGCCAAGAGAGCTGTGGAGGAACCTAGCAGAAGTGTGAAGCACCGTAGTTGCTCAAGGAAACTTCATGATAGCAGCCTGGAGGAGCTGCAGAGGATCCTGGTAGTGAAGCCCGGAAGAACCTGAAGAGATCAGGGTAGTGAACTTCCAGAGGTGGAAGGGAAGTTCTGGTGGATTAATTGTAGGGAGTTGACAGTGTTTGGTTGGCATTAGCGTGCAAGACGCAGTGAGAGGTGAGTGATTGTTGGCATTCTTATGTCAAGGAGTGTTTTATACTGAAGTTTAGAGTTACAGTCGTAGGCTGGATTACCTACAGATGTATGTGTTCTAGGACTGATAGAGTGATCGATTGATCATTGTTGTGTATCAAGGAACATTTATACTGATATATGTTATTGCATTCACAGGCTGATTTTCTTTGTACACATTTATAGATACATATATATATTCTCTAGCTGATGGTGTAACAGTGTATGTAGACTTGATCTACTTGAGGAGGTTGATAGTATCAGGTGGTGAACCAGGAGATAGGATATCACTTGATAAGCTGATGATAGAGTTTTGATGATGTTGGAGTGCAACCTGATTGTAATAGTATAGAGTATAGGATTCATTATTATTATATGTGTATATGTATTGTGTATGTGCTCTGTCCAGTAAATGTATTCAAATTTGCTGGTATTTGACCTTGTCCTAGTGAGGCTTCCCATGAAATAGTACAGAAGGAGAGAGAGAGAGAAAGAACCAAGAACCACTGCTGTGGACAGGGTAGAAGGTAATACTAATAAGTCAAAAGGGGATTGAGGAGATCATATCACCTAAGGAGAGAGTGGGGAGTCACAGCGGCTCGAGTGGGTGTGTGCACATGACAACGAAGCTAAGTGTTGGAGCCGCATCCCCTAAATGTGTGACGTTGAGCCCGTCTCCAAGAGCCAGAAACGCCAAGGGTGATCTCCTAGTGAGGTATAAGCACTCTACCGAGTTGTGGGTTGGGTTGTCCGTAAAGGAGGAACACGACAACACGACAACACCACCGACCCAAACTATAATAAATTGGGGGCCTGTGTCCAGGAGAGTGAACTGACACACCCACACCTTGTCCAAGAGTGGATTTGTACACCCTTGCTGAAATAGATAAACTGTGTGACCGAATGTGTATACTCTCTCTCTTGGGAAGACTCACAGGACGAGATGGATAAGGTGCAAGCATTTGTGGAGTCAGGCAAGCCTGAGGACTTGGAAGGTTGCACGAGGGATCAATTGAAACAAATAGCAGAAAAATGTGGCATTAGGTTGAAAGCATCTAAAGTAGCTGGGATGAAGGATGAAATCCTGAGGCAGTTGAGAGCCAGAAGTGAAGCAGCAGAGCAAGGAGCCTAAAAAGGAGCTGAAAGTGGAAAAGAGGACGAGGGGCAGGATGAAGTGAGATCAGAGGGATCGAGTAGGAGCAGCAAGAGTAGCCGCAGTAGCAGGAGTAGCCAAAATAGGAGCTTGGAGAGATTCCAGTTAGAGCTCCAGATGCAGCGTGAGGACAAGGAGAGACAGTTCCAGCTGAAAAAGATGAAATTAGAACTCCAGATGAAAAATGAAGCCGAGAAAGAAAAAGAGAAAACCAACATAAGGGAACTGGAGTTGGAACAGGAGAAAGAAAAAGAGAAAGCAAGACTAGAGGTCGAAAAAGAAAAAGCCCAGGTCGAAAAAGAAAAAGCCCAGATCGAAAAAGAAAAAGAAAGAACAAAACAAATGCAGATAGAAGCGAATAGAACCTTGGCTGAACAAAGGATTGAACATGGGTTTCCAGAGAGCACCACCCAGGTATTACACCCACCAGATGTTAGGGTTAGGGGGAAGGACATTCCCTTGTTTGTGCCCGAAGAGGCAGAGAGCTTCTTCGAGCATTTTGAAAAAGTAGCCAGCATCAAGGAGTGGCCAAAGGAGGAATGGGCCCAGCTGGTCCAGTTAAGATTGACCGGTGCAGCCAGGGAGGCAGACACTCAATTGTCACTGGAAGAGTGCCAGGATTATGCCACAGTAAAGAGCAGCATATTGCGCTCGTTTCAGTTAACCCCAGAAGCTTATAGAAAGCGCTTCAGAGAGATGGTGAAGGTTGGAGCGTGTACTTTTGCTGAGACAGCAAGAGATCTGGAAAGACGATTCCAGAAGTGCATTGAGGCTGCTGGAGTTGGATCTTACGCTGACCTAAAGCAACTGATGGTCATGGAGAAGTTCTTGGAGATGATGCATCCTGAAACAAAGTTCAAGATCCAAGAAGCAGGGATAAAGGAGGTGAAAGATGCCGCAGATAGGGTGGATATGATTACTGAAGCATACAAGAGCTTGAGGGAGAATAGAGTGAGAAGCGAGGCGGGACGCAGCAATTGCAGATCCAGTGGAGTCTGGGGAGGAAGAAATTATGAGAGACCCAGAAGAGTCTGGGGTGAGAAGAATTTTGATAAATGGGCAGATAAAAGTAAGTACCCTAAAACTCAGAAGAGTAGGTCACGCACTTCATCTGAAAGTGAGGATGGAGGAGCTAAACGAGAAACTATTCATGATCCAGGGAATCAAGAGTCCAGTAAAACCCCACAGAGTGCAAGTAGTGTGCCTGGCCCGAGGTACTCTCATGCGAGTGGACAAAGTCAGAGCCACTCTGGTTCGTATAGGAGAGATTTTTCCCAGGTGAGGTGTTACAATTGTAACGGATTGGGTCACGTGATGCGTGATTGTCGGCAGGGCAAGAGAGTTGTGACCCTGGCCATGTGTGACCCCCGAAGTAAATATACTAATGTGTTCCGAGACAAACCACAGAAGATGAACTTAGTGAACGAGAGGTATAGGCCGTTCATTAGCAAAGGTTGGATCAGTGTAGGAGGCCAACCTGAAGTAGAAGTTGGTATCTTAAGGGATACCGGACCTAATCAGAGCTTGATTACGAGAAGCCTGATTGGGAATGATCGACGATTAGCTGACAGGAGTAAGATGAAGGTATATGGGTTATTGTCTGAGAGTGACATGCCCGTATGTACTGTCCAGCTAAGGTCGGAATATGTGTCGGCAGAGGTGATGTTGGGAGTGTGCCCCGACATACCTGTTCCAGGAGTCCATGTGATCCTGGGGAATGACTTGTGCGGGACAAAGGTGTTGCCAAGAGCCATGGCAGAGACTGTGCCAGAGGAGTGCCCAGAAGGCCTCGGCACGGGTGGGACACCTGAGAGTGTGAACCTGACTGACATCCAAGGAGATGCGTCAGGAGACCGCCAAGCCATTGAGTACCCTGTCTCGGTAGTGATGAAGGCCGAGGTGGCCGACGAGGAAGACACTGGAGAAGGTGAGACAGTGTCGAGTCAGCCAGTGGAAGATATCGACGTAGATATAGCGTGGCTGTTTGATGAAGGTCCAGCCCAGGAAAATGAAGTCTCGGTGAGGTCAAAGGTGAAGATGACCCAGCCGAAGAAGAATCATGTGAAGAGAGCAGACCTGAGTAGAGCCCAGACTGCTGAAATTAAGAGTCGGAAGGCGAATGCAACTGTGCTGAGTAGGAATGAGGAAAGATGTGGACAGACTGAGGACGGGAGTAGAGCGTCAAGTGGTCCACGAGCACAGAGGCATATGGATAGTGGAGTTAAGTTGTTTGAGGTGTCAGGAGTTGACATGTTTCACAGAAAACGTGGAGGAGAGATAGTGAAGAAGAGTAATAGCCGAGAAAATGAAAGGAGAAGAGACAGTATGTGTGGAGAGATGCTTACGAGCACTCTGGGAGAGGCAAGGCGACGTGTATGGTCGAGTGCTGTTGAGTATAGTACAGTGCTCGAAGAAACTTTTAGGGAACGAAGAAGAGTTGAAGGAGAAGAAAGGGAGTTGTATAGAGGTGAAAAGTGTGAGTAGAGGATGAAGATACAAGCATGGAGGAATAGAAGAAAGCAGAGGACTCGATGGAAGTCAAACAGGATGTCTCGGATAAATGAAGAGACGAAAGGGAGGATCGTCGGTGAAGACGAGGGAGTGAAGTATGATGACAGGAGACGAAAGTATAATGGCAGTAGATGGAAGTGTGAAGACGACAGAGGAGGTAGACAGTAGATGTCTGACTCTGGACGTGAAGAGAAGAGGACGAGGAAACGGAGGGTGGAGACAATAAGTAGAGTGGACCGATGGAGCGCTGGCGTCCAGGGAGGACAGCCTAGCCAAGAGGTGCCAGAGAGGTCAAGTTGTTTGTGAGAAGATCATGTTTCTGGCGAGTTGTGAGCCAGATATTGCAAGGAGCAACGAATTAATTGTAGACTCCTAAGGGAGTACGTAAGCAGATCAACCGGTCGAACCAATCGGTTGAAGAACGAGACAGTGTGGTGGCGGATGTATTATCCTGAGTTGCCACTGGAATAACTCTCAAAAATAAGGGGAGGGGAGTGTTATGATCTCAGCCTGCAGGAGAAACTAGTCTCCCTCCTTGAGAGTTATTCATCAAGCCTGACCTGATTAGAAGGTCTAGCAAATATTGAGGTGATAACACATATGTAAAATAGTTGCTTGGATATAAATAACAATTTAAGATTATGGGCAGTGAAGAAGAAAACAGATAAATGACTGGATAGGAGATGTGGACATTTTGCTGGAGGCGTGAGGCTCGCTTCCGGAGGACTTTTACCTCACTTGAGTGCCAGACATCGCAGGGGCAAAGCCGCGCTCCGTTGAGCTCCCGTCAGAAGGGAACCCCTAGTGATATATCTCGAAGAGAAGAGAAGTGTGCAGACGTACCAGCTGTGGAATCGAGCTGGGGAAGTGTGGTCTCAAGTCCTGGGCGATGAGAAGTGTTTATTAAATCGCCCAGAGGCATTATTGTGGGCCGTGGAAGCGCCCTGACCAAGCTTCGTCAGAGGGAGGAGCGCCCTCGACAAGACAATCTGTGGTAAGCATGAGTTAAGCCAGTTCATAGTGATTGCTTGTAGTTGGTCGTGTGCCCAGCGACAGTAGCGATTTTTATTTATATGTTAGACATGTTTTGATAAGGCAGAAAGCCTAAAATAAGAGAGTGGAGATTGAGGAACACGGAGCGACGTCCATCCCCTCTGAGCGTTGGCAGGTGACTGAGAGCTCCCGACGGCGAAGGCTCCTCCCGGAGTGAGTGAGGCCCTCCCGGAGTGAGTGAGGCCCACCGGTCGAGGTGGAGTATGGACCCGCCCAAAACGGGGGAGTCCACTCTCACTGTATGTAGAGGACAGATAGAGGTTTGAGGCAAACATATTGTGTGATTATTTTTGTTTATGTGTTAAAGGGGAAACATTTTATTGGAGTGTCGATGGGTTGCAGGTTTGTCTTTGGGGAAGAAGTTGCTGAGAACTTCGAAGCCAGCACAGATGAAGTAACTGATGAGACTCCAAGGTAGTGGAGCAGAGGACCTCGAGCTGTGAGGAGAAGCAGTGAAGAGGAGTGTCACGTGCTTCTGTAGAGGTGGTGAAGCACCATAGTTGCTCGAGGAAACTTCATGGTGTAGCAGCCAAGAGAGCTGTGGAGGAACCTAGCAGAAGGGTGAAGCACCGTAGTTGCTCAAGGAAACTTCATGATAGCAGCCTGGAGGAGCTACAGAGGATCCTGGTAGTGAAGCCCGGAAGAACCTGAAGAGATCAGGGTAGTGAACTTCCAGAGGTGGAAGGGAAGTTCTGGTGGATTAATTGTAGGGAGTTGATAGTGTTTGGTTGTCATTAGCATGCAAGACGCAGTGAGAGGTGAGTGATTGTTGGCATTATTATGTCAAGGAGTGTTTTATACTGAAGTTTAGAGTTACAGTCGTAGGCTGGATTACCTACAGATGTATGTGTTCTAGGACTGATAGAGTGATCGATTGATCATTGTTGTGTATCAAGGAACATTTATACTGATATATGTTATTGCATTCACAGGCTGATTTTCTTTGTACACATTTATAGATACATATATATATTCTCTTGCTGATGGTGTAAAAGTGTATGTAGACTTGATCTACTTGAGGAGGTTGATAGAATCAGGTGGTGAACCAGGAGATAGGAACCACTTGATAAGCTGATGATAGAGTTTTGATGATGTTGGAGTGCAACCTGATTGTAATAGTATAGAGTATAGGATTCATTATTATTATATGTGTATATGTATTGTGTATGTGCTCCGTCCAGTAAATGTATTCAAATTTGCTGGTATTTGACCTTGTCCTAGTGAGGCTTCCCATGAAATAGTATAGAAGGAGAGAGAGAGAGAGAAAGAACCAAGAACCCCTGCTGTGGACAGGGTAGAAGGTAATACTAATAAGTCAAAAGGGGATTGAGGAGATCATATCACCTAAGGAGAGAGTGGGGAGTCACAGCGGCTCAAGTGGGTGTGTGCACGTGACAACGAGGCTAAGTGTTGGAGCCGCATCCCCTAAATGTGTGACGTTGAGCCCCTCTCCAAGAGCCAGAAACGCCAAGGGTGATCTCCTAGTAAGGTATAAGCACTCTACCGAGTTGTGGGTTGGGTTGGTAAAGGAGGAACACGACAACACGACAACACCACCGACCCAAACTATAATATTAGTCGCCATGAGCTTGAAACCGGCCATATCCTGCAGGTATGTTGACAACATTTTTACACAGGTACCTGATGTCAGACATCTGCACGAGCTGAAGGAAGCATTTGAGCGGAATTCTGTGTTGCGTTTCACTTACGAGATGGAGAAGGATGGGAAGCTGCCCTTTCTAGATATAACAGTCATGGAAAGGAGCGGAGGTTTCCACACTGCAGTCTACACTAAGGAAACAAACATAGGAATGTGCCTCAATGCCAACAGTGACTGCCCAGACAGGTACAAGAGGAGTGTTGTTAACGCTTATGTCGACCGTGCTCTCAGCCACAGCTCAGGATGGAAGCAAGTCGATGAACAACTCTGTAGGGTAAGGCAGGTCCTAGTCAACAATGGCTTCTCCAATGGTTTCGTTGAAGACATCATAAGAAGGAAGGTGAAACGCCATGCAACCTCTGAAGAGACAACTAACACAACACCTTTATCCCCTATTAGACTATTTTACAGGAACTTTTTTTCCACAGCTCATAAAACGGAGGAAAGGGTCCTGAAAGATATTGTTAATAGAAACGTTATCTCTACAGACAAAAATAAGAAGATACAATTGACGATCTATTATAAAACCAACAAAACGGCCAACCTACTCATGAGAAACTCTCCAGACACAAAGCAGAACGCTTTAAAAGAGACCAATGTCGTCTATGCCTTCAAATGCCCACTTGGGGACTGTAAGTCTCAAAGAATTCAGTATATAGGCAAGACAACAACATCTCTTTCCAGGCGATTAACGATGCATAAGCAACAGGGCTCCATTAAGGAACATATAATCTCTTCCCACAACCAGACTATCACCAGAGAAGTTTTAACAAAAAACACGGAAATCATCGATAGATACAGCGATAGCAGGCGGCTTGATATCTGCGAGGCACTACACATTAAGAAGTCGACACCAGCAATCAACAGCCAATTAATGCACAACTATATTTTACCCACTTCAAGACTCCGCACCAATATAGAAGCATCAGGAAATATGGGCCAATAGGCCCTTTGCAGTTACTTCTATTCTTCCCTTTAACTTACAAAATATTATACCCATTGTTTCGTGTTCTGTCTTGTGTTAAAAGTTTGTTTTCACCTCATCCAAAACTGTTGTAACATATCACCTCACCCAAATGCAGGTATAAAATCGAGGCTGTTTGAACTCTGTTCAGTTATAGTTGTGTGTGTGTAAACTAAAGTCCTTAAAAATGTAATAAGTTTTACGAAACGCGTTCAAGTGTCGTGTCAGACTAGAAATAAAAATGAATTTTGGAGAATTGATTTTTCAGTTACCATCAACAGTGAAAAGAAATATAAGAAACATAGAAAAAATTCGTGTTAGAATTATTAATCTTACTTTTTCGGTCATATTTAATAATATATGACAATGTCAGACCAAGGAGGAAAAATGAAACAGGAATTTCCTTAAGTACTTTCGTATATTAATACATCTTCAGAAGGAGTGTAGGGAGTGAAGGGACTCCTTCTGAAGATGTATTAATATACGAAAGTACTTAAGGAAATTCCTGTTTCATTTTTCCTCCGTGGTCTGACATTGTCACATTTTTAATCACGTGTTTATTTTCGTGATATACACACTTAATAATATATGACTACAGGAAAGACTGCTACCAAAATATACTAATATCTATATATATATATATATATATATATATATATATATATATATATATATATATATATATATATATATATATATATATATATATATATATATATATATATATATATTATTAAATATGACCGAAAAAGTAAGATTAATAATTCTAACACGAATTTTCTCAATCTTTCGTACATTTCTTTTCACTGTTGGAGGTAATTCAAAAATCAATTCTCCAAAATTCATTTTTATTTCTAGTCTGACGCGACACGAGCGCGTTTCGTAAAACTTATTACATTTTCAAAGACTTTAGTTTACAAATACACAACTGAATAGAATTTACACATCTCCGATTTTGTTTATATCTACATTTGAGTGAGGTGGATGGGGTGAGGTGGCATTAATAGGGTATTAATTTCATCAACACAAGACAGAACAAGAGGTGGCATTAATAGGGTATTAATTTCATCAACACAAGACAGAACACGAAACAATGGGTATTGAAATGGAAGTGATTGTAGAAAGCCTATTGGTCCATATTTCTTGATGCTTCTATATTGGAGTGGAGTCTTGAGGTGGGTAGAATATAGTTGTGCATTAATTGGCTGTTGATTGCTGGTGTTGACTTCTTAATGTGTAGTGCCTCGCAAATGTCAAGCCACCTGCTATCGCTGTATCTATCGATGATTTCTGTGTTGTTTACTAGGATTTCTCTGGCGATGGTTTGGTTGTGGGAAGAGATTATATGTTCCTTAATGGAGCCCTGTTGTTTACGCATCTTTAAACGCCTAGAAAGAGATGTTGTTGTCTTGCCTATATACTGGGTTTTTTGGAGCTTACAGTCCCCAAGTGGGCATTTGAAGGCATAGACGACGTTGGTCTCTTTTAAAGCGTTCTGCTTTGTGTCTGGAAAGATTCTCGTGAGTAGGCTGGCCGTTTTTCTGGTTTTATAGTAAATCGTCAGTTGTATCCTCTGATTTTTGTCTGTAGGGATAACGTTTCTAATAACAATATCTTTCAGGACCCTTTCCTCTGTTTTATGAGCTGTGGAAAAGAAGTTCCTGTAAAATAGTCTAATAGGGGTATAGGTGTTGTGTTAGTTGTCTCTTCAGAGGTTGCATGGCGATCATCGATAGATACAGCGATAGCAGGCGGCTTGACGTTTGCGAGGCACTACACATTAAGAAGTCAACACCAGCAATCAACAGCCAATTAATGCACAACTATATTCTACCCACCTCAAGACTCCGCTCCAATATAGAAGCATCAAGAAATATGGACCAATAGGCTTTCTACAATCAATTCCATTTCAATAGCCAGAGATGTGTAAGTTCTATTCGGAGATGTGTAAGTTCTATTCAGTTGTGTATTTGTAAACTAAAGTCTTTGAAAATGTAATAAGTTTTACGAAACGCGCTCGTGTCGCGTCAGACTAGAAATAAAAATGAATTTTGGAGAATTAATTTTTGAATTACCTCCAACAGTGAAAAGAAATGTACGAAAGATTGAGAAAATTCGTGTTAGAATTATTAATCTTACTTTTTCGGTCATATTTAATAATGTAGAGGGAACCACATTCAAAGTGCCCGCCAAGGAGACATTTTACAGTATAGGCAGGGCTGTGCCCTGATTGGTGGACGACGACGGCGCACGGCCTACCCGCGCGGCAGCCCGCGCAGGCCGAGTGGGCCAGATTTGAACTGCATGTGACCCAACGCGGACGACGCCTGCCCGGCACCACTGGCACTTAGGATATGTGCCCATAGGACCCCTAAGAGGCATTGATTCCCTCTGTCCTACCCTTCCTGAGGGGCCTAGACTTGCTCCACCTACCCTACCAGCCCTTCCTCTCCCTACGACGACAGTTCCAGGTGAATTACTGTACTATTGTTGTAACACGTGGGTCACCTCTACATTGGGGCAGTGAGTAAACGTTCCCACGCGGTGATCAAGAGGACCTCGCCAAGATATCTGCATCATCGTTCTGCCGACTTCAGTCAAGACGTCTTAGATAGTGTTCAACGGTTCCAGTCTCGAATTACTGGCTTTGGTTACACCATAGATGTTCTTCGGTTTGTTGTTCAATAGCGGTGCCCAAGATATTTCAACCCGTTTTTTTGTGCATATGTTTTATTCCACATCTCGTGCAATCCCCCAAGATTCTCCATAAGTTCCAGTTATCAGTGTTTTATACGGATTATTTCTCCGGATTTGTTGCATTTTATTGTCTTGTCCCCCAAGCACCGATTCCCGCGGCCCCCAAGTTCTTTGAAGAAGGGGAGACGAGTACCACCATTCACGCGGAATACGGGCCACCGTTCATGAGCATACCCGACCTGTATTGTTTACGAATCCGCTCGCGGAGGATTTCAGGCTGTCGTTCCCGAGCGCATCCGTCTCCAGTGTGTTTACTACAGCGACGCTGGTCCCAGTTCTGCAGGGTGCTTGCTACAGGTCTGTTATTTTCTCATTTCTACTGTTAACTAGACGTAACCTGTTCTAGGCTTTCTACAGAAGTAACGGCTCAAGGGAAAGAGATACATTAAGTGAGCCAGTGAGTTTGTGTTCATACCAGATTTAAGGTGGATGGTGATCCGCCCTGCACACAGTTCCACACGTTCACCTGAAAAAAGTGTTTTTGAGAACCCTCAGCCCAGTGCTTATGAAAATCAGGCACATTGCTTGTTAAAGTTCCTCAAAGTGCCGGCCATGTCAGATTTTCCAGTTTTGCAAGTGCAGTAAGTGCCCAGTTTTTGTCTAAGCCTCAAGGGATTTAGGTACCAATTAAGTGTGCAGTGTTTTATGTTGCTTGAACCCCACCTGGCCCCATCATTTACATTATTGACTGTGCAGTGCTTATTTTTCCTGGTGGAACATTTATCCCTATCTCTGAACACTGGAACCTTAAGTGTGGCCATTGGTGTCTGTGTGTTTTTTTTGTTTTTTTTTTGTATACATGTGAGGTGCCTGGCCCCAGATCTAAGGCTTATTACCAGGTGTGGCACGATATATTGGAGCTTTAACTTTCGACACCAGCACAATGGCTCTAATCAAGATAAACTCTGCTTCGGCTGCTGAGCTGCAGCTGCTACCGGGTGTAGGAGATAAATTGGCCGCTCGCATTATCAAGTTTCGGCATCGCCACGTGATCACGGAGGACAACATTTATGATATCAACCGCCTTCGGACCAAACCCGAGTTGATGGCTGCTATATCGTTTGAGGTGGACCCGTCCCAACAGGGCTCCGGGCCCTTAGGTCAGGGGGCAGGAAGTCGTTCATCGTCCTCGTCCAGCGAAACGGGAACCCGCCACTCCTCTAGGGGTGCCGCCAGCAGCAGCCAACGTGGACGTCGACCTCAGTCACCAGCTTACTCCAGGGCTAGTGGCCAGCAAGGTACTCGGCAGGGGAGCCCCTCCCACCATCGATCGGCTCGATCAAGGAGACGGACAGCTCGACACTCGTCACACAGCTCTCTGACTTCCGATTCGGATGCCTCTCTATCCCGCAGCAGGCGGACAGGTTATCGCCAACAGAAAGAGACCTTCCGCACACCACCTCGGGCGTTGGACTATGACGGGAAGTCAGATTGGGCCACCTTCTACCGCCGCTTCACGTCTTATGCCTCGGAAAAGGACTGGAGCGGGCCTACGTCATTGACACAGTTAGGATGGTGCCTCAAGGGTAAGGCAAGTGATTTTTACAATCGCTTACTGGACAGAGAACCGTCGATCGATTATATTCGCATGATGCATAAGATGATCAAGCGATTTGGCGATAGGGAAGTTCTGGATGTAGCCATGATGAAGTTTAACCAGGCCCAGCAGGAACCAGAAGAAGATATTGCTGATTGGGCAGATAGGGCCCACCACTTGGCTCATCGGGCCTACAAACATGTGCCACGATGGGAAGTGGAACAAATCGCAGTAATGAGATTCGGCCAGGGATTACAGGATAAGAGTCTGGCAGGATACATTTCCAATGCGAGGAACTCCTCCATGGAGGAGGCTATCGATCGGGCCCAAACCTTCCAGCACAATGCCATAGCGATCCACGGTTCCTCAGGTTCCAAAGGATACGACTCCCATCACCGAGTGCCCCAAGGTCCAGCAGTGCGAGTGAATGCAGTGGGAAGGTACTCCCAGTATGAGCGGCCACCCAGGAGTAATGACGCTTCTCGGCGCTCGACACTCGCCCTTCCCAGCTCCCCAGGCACGTCACCGGCTACCAGCTCTTCAGGTTTTGGAATCAACACTTGCCGACCATCGAGTGCGGGCTCGCATCCTTTATCTTCCAGGGGCGTGGAGGCGAAGTTGGACACCTTGGTAGCAGGTATCTCAGAGACCAACGGGAGATTGGACCAGGTGTGTGAGAGTTTGAGGCACCTTACAGTTGCTCTTATGTCACTACAGCATCGCCGTAGCCCATCCCCTAGGCGACCTGTTCAGTGCTACAGGTGTGGAAAAGAGGGTCATTTTGCTCGGGACTGTGAGGAATCCGAAAGGGATGAGGAAGCAGTCCGCCAGCACGGGGACACCTCGGGCAACAAGCCACATGTTTCATTTAAGGACCAGAATTCGTCTTTAAACGCTGCCGGGTCGGCTCATTCGGTCTAATTCCGACCCAGTGCATAATAGGCCAAGGAGGGGCATCGGAGCAAGATGCTGACCAGATATTGTCTAGAGGTGTGGAAGACATCTCGGCTCACACTGACAGGGGGGACATGGACATTAGCACATCAGACACATACAACCAACAGAGTTTGGTTATGCTAAGTGAGAACTCGACAAGTGAGGCTCCTTCAGGAATCCAATGCAGGACAAAAGTGGCAATTCAGGACCATGCCACTACTGAACAAACAGGTCTGGATCAGGAAGCAAAGCAAAATTCTCACAGGAAGTGGGGCCCGTTAAGACACAATGTGGAAAGGAGGGCTCAGAAGAAAATAAAGAATGAACTAGCATTTGGTCAGTTCTTGGAAGGCATAGATCCAATTGCTTTCCCTTGGGATCCTGGGGGTGAGATGTGGGAAGAGGGTTGCTCTGTCAAAGGACTCATATTCAAGGAGCAGCGCTTCGGTGCGAGGAATATTGTTAGGACACAGTAAATTCCTAAGAGTGAAGCTGAAAAGAAAAAAAAAAGAAAAAAGGAAAGGGAATAGTGTAGTGTATGCAATGTTGAAACAGTTCGTGTATAGTGCAAAGATAATACGGGTAATAATTGTAATAGGACCCATTCATGAAACCAGACTTTTTTACAAAAAAGACATGTTGTATATAGTGAAACGTTTTCCCTCCAACATACCCATTGTTCTATAGGGACGGGAGGAGTGTAGAGGGAACCACATTCAAAGTGCCCGCCAAGGAGACATTTTACAGTATAGGCAGGGCTGTGCCCTGATTGGTGGACGACGACGGCGCACGGCCTACCCGCGCGGCAGCCCGCGCAGGCCGAGTGGGCCAGATTTGAACTGCATGTGACCCAACGCGGACGACGCCTGCCCGGCACCACTGGCACTTAGGATATGTGCCCATAGGACCCCTAAGAGGCATTGATTCCCTCTGTCCTACCCTTCCTGAGGAGCCTAGACTTGCTCCACCTACCCTACCAGCCCTTCCTCTCCCTACGACGACAGTTCCAGGTGAATTACTGTACTATTGTTGTAACACGTGGGTCACCTCTACAATAATATATGTCTACAGGAAAGACTGCTACCAAAATATACTAATATATATATATATATATATATATATATATATATATATATATATATATATATATATATATATAAATATATATATATATATATATATATATATAAATATATATACATATATATATATATATATATATATATATATATATATATATATATATATATATATATAGGTATATATATATATATATATATATATATATATATATATATAGGTATATATATATATATATATATATATATATATATATATAGGTATATATATATAGGTATATATATATATTTATATATATATTTATGGCCCCTGGGGCAAGAGTGCCTTGGGATTTCTCAAGGAATTGGGTTCCAAGCTCATTGACGTCACCAGAGACCCAAGGGCTTCCAGTTTTTTATTTCAGCGTCTCAGTGTGGCGATCCAGAGGGGAAATGCTTGCTGCGTCCTCGGTTCCTGTCCAGAAGCGGAGGAGCTTCAAGAGATCCATAACCTTTAGGCATTTGTCTTGTATGTTTTGTAACCTTTAAATACACAATAAAGGAAAAAAAAAAAGGGAAGGGGGTGGTAGGAGAAAAGCACACATAAACTGTATTGGAGGGGACCTACATTCCCTCCAATGCGTTATGTGTGGTTTCCTCCGAGGCTATGGGTCTCCCTTCTTCCAGCCAGAGGTGGTACTCCCTTCCCTGTTTTATATATATATATATATATATATATATATATATATATATATATATATATATATATATATATATATATATATATATATATATATATATATATATATATTGTCGGGGTTCACCATAAGAGGGTGAGCAACAGTATAACAGTATACACAAGGACACTCACCGTAGCCCTTCGGGTCTTCACTCTATCCTCGCAGCACCACTGTACGCCAGGAGAGTACCCCAGTCGATCCCCAACCGGCCTTAGTAGTTAGAGATGAGTGGGGACACAGTTTGCTCTTTCAACTGTATGCCCGCCCTGGCAAGGGCTCTACTATTAACCACAAGGTCGCCAACTGGTGTTTCCTGTGTCCAGTAACACGTCAGTGGTATTGTGGAGTTGAGGTGACAGCGGCAAGAACCCACTCAATAGATCTGATATCAGGCAGGTATTTATTTCTATCACTCTATTTCCTTTCATGTATTATATAGCCACAAGAAATATGGAGGGGATGATACAAACGCCAAGGTATTTTGTGTTTTACTTAAAACTCAAGACATCACATCCGTATATCAACAAGTAAACAGCTATTTCATGCGTAAGTCGCTCGTTCCCACATATAATCATGAACTCGCCAAGCTGGCATTTCCCCCTCACGTCAATGTCAAAATCAGCTGGGCGACTCCCCCCTCCCCCACTGCGTGATCTCTTACTGCACTTGTTTGTTGGCGAAATATGCCTGTTTCTTTAAATTCTCAAGGATCACTAAATGTTCAAACAACACAATATCTGCGACAATAGCAATAGAATGTAAATACTTCGCTGCACTGATCTTGAGCTCAATCAAACATTTCTATATTAATGAACACAATAATTCACTATCATGGTATAACACACTGCACCTCATTTAATGATAACGCATGCAAGTATATATTACTGGAGTTCTCAGTAATTCCTTTCGTGGGCGAATATTCAATTGATCACTGCACACATGAATGGTTATTCAATACACAAGCATAGACATATATATATATATATAGATAAATCATAGATATCAATAATAGTAATAATATAGTTACTGGGCACATAGCCTAACACCAAATACTGGTACATTTATATATATATATATATATATATATATATATATATATATATATATATATATATATATATATATATATATATATATATATATATATATATATATATATATATATATATATATATATATTCTCTCACTAAATGATCATATTAAAGTCTCATGAAAGACATTATCAACACAGTAAATTCATCAATTACTCCGGGTGCCTGCACACACCAATAATAATAATAGATACCGTGAGTGCTCTATGTAGCCCCACTCTGCACACTTGTGCCTTACTGTGACATAGGTGAGCCTTGCTCACGACATACAAAATACTCTGGCTAAATAATATAGCTGACTAAAGAGGAATTGGGAGGGAAACTAGAATCACCTACTTCCACCTATCCTCCGGTGAGAGTTGAGTTGTAGCTCCTGGTCCAGGCTCTTGCCTCGTGTAGGGAACGCCCCCATACACACCCTGTCGTGTCCTCCAGGAACCCAATCAATGTCCCAAAATAAATGTGTCGTCTCCGTGTTCTGTCCTCCGCGGGTTCGTGCCCCTCCTCCACGTCTTGTAGGGTTGGAGTCGGTCTCCCGGCCGTCAACTTCTCCTCCCAATTACGGCTGCCAACCTACGTCTCGGCTGCAGTCGTACGGATTCCCAATTAGTATCTTCTTTCACTGCTTCCCAGTGGATTGGCCCAGCCGCTACGTCGTCACTGTGAAGCTATCAGACGTCCCAGACGATGCTGCCTAGACTTCACCTGCACAGCACCCGACCTTGGAGCACTTGATGCTCAGTATACCGTCAATTCCCTCTTTGGTCCACACATGGAATGAAAGAAGACCTCTCGGCGTACTTGCAGACTACGGGTGATGCGTAAGATCCACGGGAGTGGCGTACTACTGTCAGATTGACAGGATCAACCTTCACACATCCGTCCACCTTCACGTGTCGTGTCAAACTGATTCCCTCACGGAGGATTGGCCCAGCCACTACGTCATCACTGTGAAGCTATCAGCCGTCGCATACGTTGCTGCCTAGACTTCACCTGCACAACACCTGTCCCGGGAGCACTTGTTGCTCAATATTCTGTCAATTCCCTCTCTGGTCCAACACATGAACGAAGGAAGACCCCACAGGTGCTGTCAGACCGCTGGTGATGCGTAAGTCCTCCGGAGACGGGGTAAACTGTCCAACTGACAGGACCCCCCAGCGCAC
This sequence comes from Procambarus clarkii, assembly GCF_040958095.1. Lineage (NCBI taxonomy): Eukaryota > Metazoa > Arthropoda > Malacostraca > Decapoda > Cambaridae > Procambarus > Procambarus clarkii. Next base: position 38,917,665 of record NC_091161.1, read on the forward strand.
GTCCGACCTCCTTGACGTGCTGTCTTAGACTGATGGTGTCACCGCGGTGCGATGACTGGACCCCCCCTTCCTTCGTGACGTCATACTTGCCAAGAGAGGTTTTCATTGGCTCCCTGTGCCACGTCGCTGTCGGTGACCAATCTGGCGCCACTGACGTCACTCAGTTTTGGCAGCAAAATGGAGGGGCCAGCGCCATATTGGCTTCCTAAAGGGCCTATACCACAGGCCAAAATACTCTTCTTTTACAAATTTCTCGCCACCTCGAGAACACTACACTCTCCCACATATACCAAACTGATGCCTGCGACGTAGAGAACGCTCGGGTAAAGTGGACATGACTCTTACAGCAGGCGTGGGAGAAATATAAGGGGGGGAACATCATCACATACCCCTCCCTTTAAAATAAGAGTCATGTCTGGTTAGTGTATACAGGACAGGGCATCTGCTACTACGTTGTCTTTCGTTTGGATGAGTTTAATTTCCAACCAGTACTCCTGCCGCCAATGCGAGACGCTCCTTATGTATCCGTCGACCGTTCCCATGGTCACTCCTGGTGTCCATTGTTCCTTCAGCATGGACAGAGGACTTTGCACCTCATGTCCATACACCAGCTGGAAAGGTGAGAAACCTAACGATCTTACCACTGCGTTACGTATGGCAAACAACGCAGGGCATACTGCTTCATCCCACTCAGTTCCCTGCTCTGCGCAGAACACGCTCATCAGCATGCCGTCCTGTATGTAAAAATGAGTGGCCCTCTCAGGACCAACACGTCCTCCATTGGCCTCATGAATCAATTCGGGGAACTCTATCTGCTGCAACTCTCCAAGACGAGTGCGGTCCATCTCTAGAGAACTGGTGAGGGTCACCTGTAACTCACCATCCGGGCTGCCTTCACCTTCCACTCGTTCTCCGGGTCCCATGAAGAGGCGATCGATTTCCAGACTGTCGGACGTCTCCTCGTCAGCCCTATCAGATCCACACCCTCCGTGTCCGTCGCACTGCCTCGGACTCACAGCACAAACCGGGAACGCCACCGTGGCGATTCCTTTCTCGTCCCCACAGGCGTCTAACACTCCGCCTGTCTCCTTATAGTGCTCTATGCACTCCTCGCCCTTCACAAGGTTCGGGAGGACACATCCTCCACATGCGTCATTTCCCAAGATGACTTGAGCCTCCATCTTGGGCATTGATGCACAGACCCCACCACAAGGGTCTGGCAGCCATAATCAGAATTCAGAGTTACCTGGTGTAGGGGCATCCGCACTGGGGCTCCCACAGTGGTCACACTTGCCACCCCCACACTGGTACTCTCGTAACCCTTGGGGAACAGGGTTTTGCTCACCAGGGTAAAATCTGCCACAGTGTCTCTTAATATCCTCACCGGGATGGGGTCTGCGTCCCACATCCTTACGGTTCCCTCACACACGAATGGGTGAACTCTTTTCTCCCCACTCAGTACGGGTTCATCCCGCACCCTCTCGGCCATCTGGTCTTCTACCCTCACGAAAGCCACGTTCCCCCGCTGCTCAGGGTGTCTGCATTCCTGCGCGACGTGTCCGAATACTCCGCAGTTGTAGCAGCGGATCCTTCTTCTTCTGTGGATTTTCCTCGCGCCATTCGTCGACTCCTCCGTCTCGGCAACAACTCTTGAGCTCTCAGCTTGGGACTTCTTTACCGGCTCCACAGCACCCTTTGATCCTCCACTGTCTCCACACGAGAGGTGGGACTCGGGAGAACTCGCTCCCGTCCTCCACCCATCCGTCATTCTATATCTTCTACCATATCTGGAGTGTACGGGCGGTCGGTGCCGTCCTTCTCGGTGTGGTCGCAGGGCTTCTTCCAGCATGTCAGCTCTGTCGGCCGCGGCCCTCAGGTCCTTTATGTCCGCCTCCTTTACTCTAACCCTGATTTCAGAAGAGAGCACGGACATAAACTTCTCCATGACCATAAGCCTCTTGACATCCTCAGCCGACTTCGCTCCTTCAGACTCCAGCCACTTCAGGAACTTTCTCTCCATGTCCCTCGCGGTCTCTGCATAAGATTTTCCTTGCGAATGGGTACATTCCCTGAATCTCTTCCTGTAACATTCCGGCGTGAGCTTTAAAGAGTAGAGCACAGCTCTCTTTACAGCATAGTAGTTGGTACACTCTTGGAGGTCGAGCATATTGTAGGCCTCGCGAGCCTCACCAGTGAGCCTACTCTGAACCAGCTCCACCCACTCCGCCCTCGGCCACTTCTTCAAGGTAGCGATCTTCTCGAAGTGGTCGAAGAAACCTTCATCTTCGTTTGGTACAAAGACCGGCAAATCTCGCTCCCTCACTTGGCGGTCTTCCTGCTGTGGCGGAGCAGGTGGACCTAGCCCTAGCTCAACTCGCTTCAGCTCCACCTCTTTGTTAGCTTCTATTTCCTGCTGTCTCAGCCTAGCTTCTACCTCTTGCTGTTTCAGCCTAGCTTCTAGCTCATACTCCTCTCGTCTCAGCTGCGCTTCTCGCTCTTGTTCCTCACGCTTCAGTTGCGCTTCTTGCTCACCCTCTTCCCTGCGCAGCTGTGCTTCTCGCTCTTCTCTGCGCAGCTGTGCCTCTGCTTCTCGCTTTTCCTTGCGCAGCTGTGCCTCTCGCTCTTCTCGTTTCAGCTGTGCTTCCAACTGCAGCTTCAATATTTCCAGCTTGACGCTGCGCCTGCTGCCGCTGGATCCCCTGCTGCTTCCACCAATGCTCAAATGTTCTCCCATACTGGCAGGTGTTTGTGGCCGTTCCTTCCCCAAAGCTTCATCTCGTGCCCTGAGCTGTGCCATGATCTCTAGTCTTCTCTCTCCCACTTTGGAAGATCTCAGCTTTATCCCAAAGTGGTCTGCTATCGATTGTAACTGTGCCTTGGTGCACTCCTTCAGCACCTGCTCATCTCTAGTGTCAATGAACATTGTTACTTTATCATCCTCCATCTTGTGCTATGAGTGATAAACTGTACCTGATACCTAATACCACTGCAAAGTACCACAACTGCAACCTTTATCTTGATCGTTATCCTGGCGAGGTCGCCAATGTCGGGGTTCACCATAAGAGTGTGAGCAACAGTATACACAAGGTCACTCACCATAGCCCTGCGGGTCTTCACTCTATCCTCGTGGCGCCACTGTACGCCAGGAGAGTACCCCAGTCGATCCCCAACCGGCCTTAGTAGTTAGAGATGAGTGGGGACACAGTTTGCTCTTTCAACTGTATGCCCGCCCTGGCAAGGGCTCTACTTTTAACCACAAGGTCGCCAACTGGTGTTTCCTGTGTCCAGTAAACCGTCAGTGGTATTGTGGAGTTGTGGTGACAGCGGCAAGAACCCACTCAATAGATTTGATATCAGGCAGGTATTTATTTCTATCACTCTATTTCCTTTCATGTATTATATAGCCACAAGAAATATGTAGGGGATGATACAAACGCCAAGGTATTTTGTGTTTTACTTAAAACTAGAGACATCACATCCGTATATCAACAAGTAAACAGCTATTTCATGCGTAAGTCGCTCGTTCCCACATATAATCATGAACTCGCCAAGCTGGCAATGCTCCCCCTCACGTCAATGTCAAAATCAGCTGGGCGACTCCCCCCTCCCCCACTGCGTGATCTCTTACTGCACTTGTTTGTTGGCGAAATATGCCTGTTTCTTTAAATTCTCAAGGATCACTAAATGTTCAAAGAACACAATATCTGCGACAATAGCAATAGAACGTTAATACTTCTCTGCACTGATCTTGAGGTCAATCAAACATTTCTATATTAACGAACACAATAATTCACTATCATGGTATAACACACTGCACCTCATTTAATGATAACGCATGCAAGTATATATTACTGGAGTTCTCAGTAATTCCTTTCGTGGGCGAATATTCATTTGGTCACTGCACACATGAATGGTTATTCAATACACAAGCATAGACATATATATATATATATATATATATATATATATATATATATATATATATATATATATATATATATATGTATATATATATATATATATATATATATATATATATATATATATATATATATATATATATATATATATAGATATAGATAAATCATAGATATCAGTAATAGTAATAATATAGTTACTGGGCACATAGCCTAACACCAAATACTGGTACATTTATATATATATATATATATATATATATATATATATATATATATATATATATATATATATATATATATATGTATATATATATATATATATATATATATATATATATATATATATGTATATATATATATATATATATATATATATATATATATATATATATATATATATATATATATATATATATTCTCTCACTAAATGATCATATTAAAGTCTCATGAAAGACATTATCAACACAGTAATTTCATCAATTACTCCGGGTGCCTGTACACACCAATAATAATAATAGATACCATGAGTGCTCTATGTAGCCCCACTCTGCACACTTGTGCCTTACTGTGACATAGGTGAGCCTTGCTCACGACATACAAAATACTCTGGCTAAATAATATAGCTAACTAAAGAGGAATTGGGAGGGAAACTAGAATCACCTACTTCCACCTATCCTCCGGTGAGATTTGAGTTGTAGCTCCTGGTCCAGGCTCTTGCCTCGTGTAAGGAACGCCCCCACACACACCCTGTCGTGTCCTCCAGGAACCCAATCAACGTGCCAAAATAAACGCGTCGTCTCCGTGTTCTGTCCTCCGCGGGTCCGTGCCCCTCCTCCACGTCTTGTAGGGTTGGTGTCGGTCTCCCGGCCGTCAACTTCTCCCAACTACGGCTGCCAACCTACGTCTCGGCTGCAGTCGTACGGATTCCCAATTAGTATCTTCTTTCACTGCTTCCCAGTGGATTGGCCCAGCCGCTACGTCGTCACTGTGAAGCTATCAGACTTCCCAGACGATGCTGCCTAGACTTCACCTGCACAGCACCCGGCCCTGGAGCACTTGATGCTCAGTATACCGTCAATTCCCTCTTCGGTCCACACATGGAATGAAAGAAGACCTCTCGGCGTACTTGCAGACTACGGGTGACGCGTAAGATCCACGGGAGTGGCATATTACTGTCAGATTGACAGGATCAACCTTCACACATCCGTCCACCTTGACGTGTCGTGTCAGACTGATTCCCTCACGGAGGATTGGCCCAGCCACTACGTCATCACTGTGAAGCTATCAGCCGTCGCATACGTTGCTGCCTAGACTTCACCTGCACAACACCTGTCCCGGGAGCACTTGTTGCTCAATGCTCAATAGTTTACTATAAAAGTCAGTTTACTGACGATTTACTATAAAACCAGAAAAACGGCCAGCCTACTCATGAGAAACTCTCCAGACACAAAACAGAACGCTTTTAAAGAGACTAACGTCGTCTATGCCTTCAAATGCCCTCTTGGGGACTGTAAGCTCCAAAAAACCCAGTATATAGGCAAGACAACAACATCTCTTTCTAGGCGTTTAACGATGCATAAGCAACAGGGCTCCATTAAGGAACATATAATCTCTTCCCACAACCAAACCATCGCCAGAGAAATCCTAGTAAACAACACAGAAATCATCGATAGATACAGCGATAGCAGGCGGCTTGACGTTTGCGAGGCACTACACATCAAGAAGTCAACACCAGCAATCAACAGCCAATTATTGCGCAACTATATTCTACCCACCTCAAGACTCCGCTCCAATATAGAAGCATCAAGAAATATGGACCAATAGGCTTTCTACAAACACTTCTATTCAATATCCATTGTTTCGTGTTCTGTCTTGTGTTGATGAAATTAATACCCTATTAATACTCTTGTTCTGTCTTGTCTTGATGAAATTAATACCCTATTAATGCCACATCTTGTTCTGTCTTGTGTTAATGCCACATCACCCCTTCCACCTCACTCAAATGTAGATATAAAATTGGAGATGCGTAAGTTCTATTCAGTTGTATATTTGTGAACTAAAGTCTTTGAAAATGTAATAAGTTTTACGAAACGCGCTCGTGTCGCGTCAGACTAGAAATAAAAATGAATTTTGGAGAATTGATTTTTGATTTACCTCCAACAGTGAAAAGAAATGTACGAAAGATTGAAAAAATTCGTGTTAGAATTATTAATCTTACTTTTTCGGTCATATTTAATAATATATATATATATATATATATATATATATATATATATATATATATATATAATATATATATATATATATATATATATATATATATATATATATATATATATATATATATATATATATATATATATATATGTATATATATATATATATATATATATATATATATATATATATATATATATATATATATACATATATATATATATATATATATATATATATATATATATATATACATATACATATATATACAGCAACAGTATACTGAAGACTCTAATATGCTTTGTGGATAGACAGCTTCCCTCTCGGGCTGAGCCATTAGTGAAATATCCGGCTTCAATTGCTTGGACGTAGGATCTACAGTTTCGTCAAGTTGACCTTATGCCATTAGCACTGTATGGCACTGATCCACCTTAGCGAGATGACTGTGGGCAACAGTAGCTCAGCGAAAACATAGACTTTTAATATCATATCAAGACAATGACACAGTATGTTCAGCACTCTTATACTGAATGTGGGAAACATGTTACATCTTAAAAGGTGTCTCAAGTAAATAAGGGAGCGAGGCACTTAGTAACATAGGAGCTTCGCCAGGGCATACCACATACCACCACCATACATAGGTATGAGGTCTTCCATGTCGCACCCCTGGACGGCTCGCCTCTGTAAAGTTTGTCACTTAACTGAGGCGATACCGCCCACCATACCCGACCGCTACGTCCCCTCACACACATGACACCACAAGTTATCAGCTTACATGCATTTCTCGCTATTCAGAATAATAAATAATAAATAAATAGAAGTAAACCCGTTTATATATCATTTTTATTCTTATATTATTATTTACCACTTAAAGATAAAGTGTCTAAGAAAAATATATTTTATCAGAGGTGAAAGTTTCATATGAGTTTCTTTGATGAACGAAGGTGACTTAGAGAACAACATTGATGTCTTAAAGAATAACTTGATGGAAGAAAGAGAGTTTCTTTGATGAACGAAGGTGACTTAGAGAACAACATTGATGTCTTAAAGAATAACTTGATGGAAGAAGGAGAGTTTCTTTGATGAACGAAGGTGACTTAGAGAACAACATTGATGAACGAAGGTGAGTTAGAGATTACCTTTGATAGCTCGGGGAATAACTTTGATGTCTCTGAGAATGACTTTTGTTATCTTAGAGAACAACTTTGATGACTTAGAGAACGACTATGATGAATGAAGATGTCGTAGAAAGCTTCTCTGACGAACGAATGGTTACTTAGAAACTACCTTTGATGACTGAGATTAACTTTAGATGTCTCTGAGAATAAGTTTGATGAATGAAAGTGACTTAGAAACTACCTCTGATGTCTTAGAGAATAACTTTGATGTCTCTGAGAATAACTTTTATGGACGAAGATGTCTGAGAATAACTTTGTGGACATGAGAAGTATTTTGATTGTGTCTTTTGATGCATTGAAGAGTAACTTTGATGTCTCAAAGATATCTTACAGAACAATTTTGATGACGGAGATTAACTTTTGAGTAAGTGAAAATACCATTTGACAACTTCGAGAATAATTTTGATAGCTCTGAGAATAACTTTTATGTCTTAGATAATAGCTTTATATGTCTCTGAGATTAACTTTAATGAACGAAGAGGTCTTAGAAAGTTTCTCTGATGAGCGAAAGGCTACTTACAGAATAACATTTGATGACTGAGATTAACTTTTTGATAATCTCAGTGTTGAACGGTGTTGAACGAGATTAATCCTGACTATTATCTGTTGATTGACAAGTAATTTTTAGTTAAGAAGTTACAAGAAAAGTTTGTCTTGGTAAATTTGGTACTGAATAAAGGGTAGATTTCTTTAAGAACTGTGTTTGGTAAGAAATATTAAGTTGACTATGAGAATTACTTTGTCATAGTTTTTGCAAATAAAACTGGTGACTAAAATTGTTGAGGGATTTGTAATGCTGTTGATATTATTTGACAAAGAACTAGTTAGTGACTAGAAGAAACAATTGGTTTAAAGAAACAAAGAACATAAAAAATTGAGACTAAGTAAGGGAATGAACACAGTGAACATACGGGGAACGCAGAAAACATGGATGAAAAACTATTGAAAATAAAGAACATGTAAGTGAAGGTGATGAACATGTGGGGAATAAAAAAAAATCGTGAACATATGGGGAACATGACAGTGAACATGTAAGAAAAGCTGATGAACACAGTGAACATGTGGGGAACATGACAATGAATATAGGGAATACAAAGAATGAACAATATGAAAGTGAAGAATATGAGGGGAATTTGTAGAGAACATTATGAGTATACAATACGATTATTGAAGGTTTTGATAAGTTGGGAGTTAAGGGAGGGGTGGGTAAGAGATGAGAAGGTAAAGGGGGGAAAGGGTATTTAATGGATATGTTGTTTACTTTGATAGACTGGAGAAAGCAATTATCTGAACTAATTTGATGAACTAAAAATCGGAGGATGAGAATTGGAGCTTGGTTAATGTACTGATAAACATTTTTACTATGATAGAAATAGTAATCTTAAATCTATGGGGGATTTTGATATGATAATAAGAACTTGTACAAATGAGGTAAGTGGGGGACAAGAGTTAGAGTTTTATAATTGTTTACATCATATTTACTATGTCTGAAACAACTATGGTAAAGATTTCAGGGAAATTGATAGGTTATTTATAAAGACACGAGAGAGAACTAAAGTGGGGGATGAGAGCTGGAGCTCGTTAACTGTTTGATTTGAATTACTATGTTTTGAAGTATGTCTGCTTTAAATTTCGGGAAAATTGGTCTGTTACTAAAGAACTTGTACAAATGAACTAAGGTGGGGGACGAGAGCTAGAGTTTGATAATTGTTTGGATCCTATTTACTATGTCTGAAATACAGAGGGTATAAATCTCAGGGAATTTGATAGGATATTACCGAAGACAGAGAGGGAAGTAAGGTAGGGGACAAGAGCCTGAGCTCGGTAACTGACTTGATCATAATTACTGCGTATGAAATACACAGGGGTTGAAATTTCAGGGAAATTGATTAGGTAATAACGAAGATACGAGAGAGAGCTAAGGCAAAGGACAAGAGCTAGAGTTTGGTAAATGTATTATCTTTATTTACTCAGTTAGAAGTATGGCAGGTTTAAATTTCATGAAAAAATAATGGGTTAATAACAAAGATGTGCGAGGGAACTAATGCGGGGACAAGAGCTGGAGCTTGGTAATTGACTTGGTTGATTTGAGCAAATGTGTTTGTTTAATGTAAAGGAACTAGCATTACGAAGTCTATATAGCTGTACGGATTTATGAAAGAACAATATTAATGATAATGAATAGAGAGAGTAAGGTATCAGGTATAGAGGGTTGGTCTAGATAAGATTATGGCGGGAAGATGGCGGCCGCGTTTGGTGGGGGTCGATGTAGGTGACGCGGGAGTGAGATCCGGGGCGGGTGATGAGAGGTGCGAGGTAGGAACAGGTGTTGCGGTGACGCTAAGATAATGTAAGATTACAGAGATGACACCTGTTTTGTGAGATAGGGATGGAGGTAGTGGCTACATGTGTAAACGTTATCTAAACTGTCATTCTTTACAGAGATGAGGAGTGATAGGACGGATATTATACAAGTGGATTGAAGAGGGAGATTCTGTTAACTTAAGGATAAATGACTTGTTTATTATGAATTGAGTAACCTAACATTAGATGACTAAATAAAATATAAATAAAATAAATATGTTTATTAATGCCTAATGTATATATATATAAATTAATAAGGTGGTGAACGCCGACAATGACTAGCGGACGGCGGGCCGGTAATCAGATGTTGAAAGCCTCGGGGCAGGTAGCCTGGGGCGGCTTAGGTAGCCTTGGGTCAACTTAAGTATTAAAGGTTACATTGAGACGCCTCGGTTGATTTGTGTGTAAAACTGACTGGTTTAATGAAAAGAAACAAACATTACGATGTATGGAATTATGAATGAACAATATGAAGGAGAGGGACGGTCCAGATATTACGGAGACACAATGATAAGATAAGATAAGATTACGGAGGTGACTTGACCCAGGGCGTCTGGCTGGCGGTGTAAAGTAAACACAGGTGACGCAGGGGTAGGGAGGGAAGGGGGTGTGAGGTAGGAGCATGAGATGCAGGGGGGTTGGGAGGGAAGGGGGAGGGGGATGGCAGGGTAATGCTTCAGTTATATAGACATATACTAGTTTCTATGTAAGAATCCTACTTAAATGTATAAGGCCTAAATATCTGTTTAATCTTGGTATGAACTCTGAAATTTGAATTTCATTCGTAAGAACTATTAACAAACTTCTATGAACTTATTTTCATCATAAGAACTTTTAACAAACTTCTAAAATCTCAGAAATTATTTTTCACATACGAATTCCTTAATTCCAAATCTGTGACTGTCCAAATTTACTTGAAAACCATGATGATCCAGCGTCCTCTTCCCTAATTTGCCTGGAACCCATGACTATCCAGCGTCCTCTTTCCCCGAAAATAAAAAAGGGATGCTGGATAGTCATCCCTACTACTAATAACACTGGTCCAAGAGCTAGTTTAAAATACATTAGTTAACCCTAACATTATCTTGCATCAAGAGGGGAAGGGGAATGCGGAAACCAACACCTGGGTCGCGCGCGCCTTCAAGATTTGCGGGTGATTAATCAAGCTCACCCGTCAAATTCATCCATCTGTTGTCCATCTCAACCGATGGAGGAGTAACCAGACACCAGCACTCGGGTCATGCGTGCGTGCACATGCAAGTGCACCTTCATGATTTGCGGGTGATTATTCACACTCATCCATCTCTACCGATGGAGAGGGTCCTCTACCTCGTTAATCTCCGAGGAGCGCGGGTGGTGTCAGGCACGGCTATATGTGACCCCGGGCTACCTTAAGCGCTCACGGGAGACATCTCCCGTCATGCAGGGTGCAGTCGCACCTCCACAGATCTCCAGTATCAGCTCTTGATACTGGTAATGGCTCAAAGGGCCACCACTTACGGGCTATTCATGCCCGTGCCACCTTTTGGGTGGCTTAATCTTTATCAATCAATCAATCTTCAGCATATTAAGCGTATCAGTTTACAACCAAAATATTAGGTCACTTGGTAAACATTTTGATGATATAAATGCACTTCTTACAGCACTAGGTACTAAATTATCATTCATCATTTTAACAGAAACTTGGCTAAGTAATGACTATACCCAACTCTACAATTTAGCTGGTTATAAAGCCATTCATAACTGCAGGCCTAATAAAAAAGGTGGTGGTACAGCAATATATTACAAAGATACCTTCATTTGCAATAGTGTTATTAGTGATAGAGACGACTATTGTGAATATACCTTTGCCAAGTTCTCCGGTAAATCCCTTAAATCCTCCCTGACTATCGGTGCCATCTATAGATTTCCTAATACCAACATAGCTTTATTCTCAGGCAATGTAAGGAATCTTATCATAAATAACAATCTCAACAAAAATCACATCATTCTGGGAGGTGATTTCAATATTGACCTGGGTCTTCAAAACAACCCTCAAGTTGACTATTTCCGTAACAGCATGCACTCCTGTATGCTAATCCCCACAATCACCAAGCCCACCCGAGTCACTCAAACATCTGCCACTACCCTGGATCACCTATGGACTAATATAACAGCTCCCCTTACATCTGGGATAATTTATGACAGAACAACTGACCACTGTCCTACCTTCCTCATAGCAAACATTGACACATCACCACCAAAAACCAAGAAGCTTTCATTCAGGCTACATAGTGAATCAGCATTAGGCAATCTCTCTAATGCACTCCACAATATTAACTGGGAATCTGAATTTAATAATTCACAGGATGTAAACTCATCAACTAACCTCTTTTTCTCCAAAACCCTAAGCCTCTACAACACTCACTGTCCCCTCCTTACCAAACAAGTAACTGATAAAAGAAAAAATAACCCGTGGCTCACAAGCGGCATAATTAAATCAATCAACAAAAAACATGAATATGAAAAGAAATTTAGGAGTGGCCTAGTTTCAAAGGAAGTAGTTAAAAGGTACTCATCAGTGCTTACCAGTATCATAAGAAAAGTAAAACTTTCATATTATGAGACTAGATTCAAAGAAGCAAAAGGCAACATGAAAAGCACATGGAATACCATCTCTGATATCCTAGGAACTAAACAACACTCCCACAACCAGATAACACTCTCTAAGGATGGCCTTACACCGTCATCTGACTTAAAAATGGCGAATGAATTTAATAGCTTCTTTTCATCGATTGGTGCTAACCTTGCAAGTAAAATCCCACAGACTCAGACACATATCAACACATATCTCTCAGGCAACTATCCAAACTCTCTTCTCCTTTCACCAGTCAGCCCGACAGATGTTGTGTCCATCATACCCTCACTAAAAACCAAAGCTGGGAACATCAGTAAAATCCCATCCATTGTATACAAGAGCGCCTCCCATGCCCTTGCGCCACCTATAGCTCTGCTGTTCTATAAATCCCTTGAGTGTCATACCTTCCCTGATATCCTTAAAAAAGCAAGAGTAACGCCAGTTCATAAAGGAGGTAATCCGGCAGACATAAACAACTATAGACCAATATCGAACCTACCCATACTATCAAAAATATTTGAAAAAATTATCTACAAACAGCTCTACTCCTATCTCGTAAAATTCGACATTCTTAGCCCCTGTCAGTTTGGCTTCCGCTCTCAAAAGAGTACCAACGATGCAATTATTAGTCTCCTTGATATAATTTACTCAGCCCTTGACAAAAATGAGTTTCCGATTGGACTCTTCATTGACCTGAGAAAGGCCTTTGATACTGTTAATCACAATTACCTCTTATGTAAACTCCATCATTATGGAATCCGAGGCCATTCACTGGACTATATCCAATCCTATCTTAGTGATAGACACCAATGTGTAGCCATCAATAATATAACCTCTCCCATTCTACCAATAACGGTTGGAGTGCCACAGGGCAGCATCTTGGGACCTCTTCTATTTCTTATATAGATCTATGATCTGCCTAATGTCTCTAACATTCTGAAACCTATTTTGTTTGCTGATGATACTACCCTCATCTACTCCAACCCCAACCCACATACACTAAATGATGTTGTTAATAATGAACTAAAAAAAGTCCACTTATGGATGTCAACCAACAAACTAACACTTAACATAGAAAAGACCTACTACATCCTATTTGGAAGCAAATCTACAAATGCAATTCAGCTTCAGATAGACAATGTAAACATTAGCAATAAAAATGATGGAAAGTTTCTTGGCCTATTTCTAGACAAGAGACTCAACTTCAGTACCCACATACAACACATAACTAAGAAAGTCTCTAAAACAGTTGGTATACTCTCCAAAATCAGATATTATGTACCTAACTCTGCTCTCATCTCTCTATATTATGCACTAATCTATCCCTATCTCAACTATGGTATCTGTGCATGGGGTTCAACCACTGCAAACCACCTCAAGTCCATCATCACCCAGCAAAAATCTGCTATCAAAATAATATCAAATTCTGCTTTCAGACAACACACAGCCCCCTTGTTTAACTCCCTAAACATGCTAAACATAATCTCAATCCATAAGTTCTCTTGTGTCAACTACATTTACAAAAACTGTTCTTAAATGCAAATCCTGCTCTGAAACTCTTCCTGGACAGATGTAATAGGACCCATTATCACCACACCAAAAATAAATATCTCTTTGATATCCCCAGAGTTAAAATTAATCTGTGTAAACACTCTATGCAAATAAAGGGACCCAGTTTATGGAACTCACTCCCTACTGAATTGAAAAGCTGTCCAACTTTTACATCATTCAAAATCAATACTAAAAAGTACCTAATTTCATCTTCATAGTTTTTCACTTTTTGCCTTAAAATTGCACTGTATCTATTGCTACCCAATCTCCCAATCTTTATGTACCCAATCTGAACATCTTTACCATTGTGATCATTGCTGTCTTATATGTGCTGTCAATCTGCTGTATGGTGTCTATTAATCTTGTTTAAATTACTAATCAAGCTGTCAATGTAATCAATCAGAGCTTTAATATAACAATGTGCTTTAATATACTTACTAAGCTTTCTCATCTCATTTTTCTCTTGCAATGTATCTTTATCATTTATCAATTCTGATAGAAATTACCTACTTAAAATTATCTGCTAGATTAAGGACCTGCCCGAAACGCTGCGCGTACTAGTGGCTTTACAAGAGTGTAAATACTGTACTATCCAATGTATTCTCACAAACCCAATGTACCTTCTTCTATATATAAATAAATAAATAAATAAATAAATAAATAAATATTAATTACATTCATCCGCCGCAGTCACCCTTCATCCATCTATCTTCCCATTCTCAGAATGGAGGGGATCCCTCGTTGGTGCGAACCTCGTGGTAACGGTACACCCACACACGGCTCACGCACGCCACTTCACGATTTGTGGGCGATTAATCATGCTCATCCATCTCCACCGATTGAGGGGGTCCTCTTCGTTGTCAGTTTCCCTACTGGTGCTCAGTTGTATCATCTTGACCTCTCTTGGTGTCAGCAGTGTCGCAAGTACTGTTTCAGAATCAATGAGGTTTGTATCAAAGTGGCGGAATTGTCTTTTTTGGTTTCCTTTATTATAAAACAACATATACATATAAATAAAAGGCATGGCACCGAAGCACCATAACAGAGGCGAATGCCACAGGAAACATAACCAACAACAGAGCGCCAAACAAACAAACAATACACCAAACCAATACATAAATATACAAACATCATTATAAGACACACACATGCACCAGGATACAACCCCAAGCACCCATAAAGGGAACATAATGGGAACATAACAACACAGAAATAGGGAACACACACACACGTGAAAAAAGATACATAAACGACGTTTAACAGAGACGACAGCGCAGAGACGTCCACTATCCACACAAGTGGAATACCGATGAGGTACTGCAAGTACAGAACACCAGCAGTAGAGAACAGAAATATAGAAATACATAACACACAAGTACTCACACAGCAGACTCCAACAAGCGGAGGCCGTTACCACTCACCAAAGTGATTACATGAAGGCAATGAAGGGGAAGACTGCAGCCACAAACATACATACTCACAACTAAACGGAACAATATAAGGGAATACGGTACAAATGAAAGGCATGACACAAGACCTGACCTACTAGACCTGACCTAACAGCATACAAGAAAAACCTACTGAACCCATGACACAACACACACCAAGGACAATCAATACAAGCATGGAGCGGAGCCACCCCAAAACCTGGCTGCCTGACACTTTCTCACACAGTAGGCCCACAGAAACAGGAGGGGGACCAGAAGCACAAAGTCAGTGAACGTAAACACATGAAAAGCATTCGGCCAGCACACAAACAAGCATACGAAGCACCAAACGCAAAGGAACAAACAAACACGCTCAAACGGAGGTGTAGCTCCAACCCACAAACTAACAACTCCACAGAAAAGCACGCACAGACCCCTGAGCCCTGAGGGGTGGAGACAGGGTGGCAGGGGGTTTAGGCAAAGAACGGAAGTCCTCTTGCTGAGGGGCGATTGACTTCTTCTTTAGACCCAAACACAAATCAAGACCTGCACGACCACCGATTGATAAAGATTAAGCAACCCAAGAGGTAGCATGGGCATGAATAGCCCGTAAAGCACGACCACTGCCTCAAGGGTCAACGACCCCCCCCACCTCGGTCCACTTGCACTGGTGGGCTCACAGACGGGTACCATGTTACGAAGCAGGTAATTACCCAATTCTCACTGATAATTACATATGCCAAACATATATATATATATTTATCCCACCTCAGTTGTCATATGTGGTGTGGAGTTTTCTTATTGTGTTTCATTAATTATGTGATATTTTATGTAATAACCTTGTTTTGCAGCGTATTGTATGTTACAGCATGTGGAATCTTGTTGTATGTTGAATGGGAAGTGATCATGTGCTTGCCTGATGGATTGGCTGCCACGATATTGATGGGGGTGGTCGTCGTGGATTGAGCTCTGCAGTCGTTGCCTGGTGTTAAGTGAGGGAGGGCGCTGTTTGACGTTTCGGCGACATGGGGACCCTCCTTCCCACAATTTGCCGTTCCAAGACCGTTGGTCTTGAGTTTTCTGGACGAACGTCATACCTTGCTCTTGAAGTACTTCTGCTGGATATGCTACGTGTTAGTGTGGCCGATGTGTACGGACTCCAGCTGTTAACTACCCACCGGGTACTTGTGAAGTTTCACTCAGCGGCAGTGTATCGGGATTTCGTCGCCCGATTTGATGGTCATTCATTTACCCTCCCTGGAGATGGTGGTACCGTCACTCTTTTAGACTGTTGCTGCTCTATGACGTATGTGGCGCTGAACAGCGTGCCCTTCGAATTCTTGGAGGCCCTACTTCGGAGGTATTTTGGCTAGTTCGGTACATTGGTTTCCCTCCGTATGAACTCCGTCTCTTCCGGCAGGTGGCGTGGAGTCTCGTGTGTTACCCGGACTCTCGCCTTGTGGGTGAAGTCACCTGTTCCATCCACGGTTACCTTGATGTGCTACATTACACTATGCGGGTCTTTTATGCAGGGCAGCCAAGAACATGTATTTGTTGTGGCCTTGAGGGGCACCTGGCAGTCGCCTGTACTGGAGTAGCAGCTGCACCTGTTAACTTATTTAGAGAAGAGGATTTTTCCTCCGTTGGTGGATCAGGACCTGTCTCCTTGTGATGGAGTGGTTGAGGAGGTTTCCCTGCCGCCTGCTAACCTGGTGGTGATCCCGGGTTCCTCGGCTGGTGAGCGGTGTGTACGGATGGTGGTGCATATGACAGGGTGGTGGTGTGTGCGGCCCAGTCCCTGCAGTCTACCTCCTCGCTTCCGAAGGATTCCTCTCCTGTACACGCCTTTTCACCTCTGACGGATCCAGTGTCATCACGGGCTCCCTCACCTGTGCTGGTCTCTTCCCTTCCGCCAGCTGCACCTGTTCTTTCTCCTGTTCCGGTCTCCTCTGTAGATGGTGGCGTCATCCCCCGTGTCGTTGGGGATGTCGGTCGGCCGAGCGGACAGCACGCTGGACTTGTGATCCTGTGGTCCTTGGTTCGATCCCAGGCGCCGGCGAGAAACAATGGGCAGAGTTTCTTTCACCCTATGCTCCTGTTACCTAGCAGTAAAAATAGGTACCTGGGTGTTAGTCAGCTGTCACGGGCTGCTTCCTGGGGGTGGAGGCCTGGTCGAGGACCGGGCCGCGGGGACACTAAAAGCCCCGAAATTATCTCAAGATAACCTCAAGATGTCTACTCCGGGGTCGTGCTCACCCCGCAGAGGGTGGGGGCCTGCCGACGGCTCTTCTCGGGTGCCTTCTGTAAGGGGCGACAGCACCAACGATTAACGTCCGGTCTCGAAGCGTTCTCGCACGGATCGGTGTGTGTTGCCACCTCGTGTGTGGGCTGAAGAGTGTGAGGATTTGTGTGATGATGCTGTGAAGGGCTCTGTGCTGCCTCCTGTGTCGACCCTTGTACCTCCTGCTGTTGGCTCCTCTCCTTGGGAGGCTGCCCCTGGTGATCGCGACCTCGTTGTGGTTTTGAAGAAAGATGTGCGCCGGGGGGTCTCTGCTCCTGTTCCCGGTGGCGAGGGCCCAGGCGCGTCCGCGGGTCCTCCTTGCGCGCGGCCCTGTGCAACACCCGGAGAGGGGCCTAATACAAGTGCTTGTGCACTGCCCGGTGTACTTCCAAGTGTGCAGTCCTGTGACCGACCCCCTAGGAAGAAGCCCCTCTCTTTCATCTTGCCCTCCGGGGAAGTGTTTGATGGGACTAATCCTTTGTTACTTGACTTTGATGAACTGGTGCGTCCTGTTCCGTTGAGCTCTTCTTCCTTTGGGTTCCGCGGGCACGGGGTTTCGTCATTGGAGTGCCGAATTTGATGTCTCGGCCTTGTGCGTCTCCTGGTCGTCCGATCTCTGATGACGACCTGCTAATTTGGATAGCTTACTGCTTGCGATTTCCGGAGCGGGAATACCCGGAAAAATATGAATAGTCCTTGTGTTTGGTTTATGTTTGTGTTTTGTTTTCTCGTTTCTATTTGTACTGCCTTGTGTTTGCTCCTGTGTTTGTGTGTATTTTTGTTTCCCGGTGCCTGCGGGCCCTGGCGGGTGTCTTTGTGCATGTATTTGTGTGGTGTGAGTGTTTGTTACTGGCGCCTGTGTGGGCCTGTTCCTGTGTGTTTCCGTATGGCTTTTTGGCTTGGCCGTGCCTGCGCTCCATGTGTACGGGCAGTGTGTGTTGTGTTATGTTCTGCTTTCGTTTACTGTTTGGTAGCGTGCTATTATATTGTGTGGCGGTGTGGGTGTTGTGTTGTTGTTGTTTGTTGCTGTCTTTAACTGTTTTTATGTATTTACTTTATGTTGTTCATTGTGATTCTGAACTTTTGCCTCTCTGTATGTGGTTTATGAGGCTGATCATTTTTCGTGTACTGTTATACTCAACTTCTCAGAGGATTCGTTGTGTGGCCACGAAAGCACCGAGGACTCAGCACCGAGAGAGAGCGAGGATCCATAGTCTCTAGCAGAAGACTACAGTTTAATCCCCTTGTATAGTGTTAATACCCCTCCCCCTGTGTAACCTTTTTATATATTATTTATTGGTGGCGGACATTATATTATATTAAGTTCTTAACTTTCTTTCCCTTCACCCTTTAAGTTACTTGCGTCACGGATCGCATCCCTTGAAAGCCTCTACTGGCTTGGGGTCGGATACAACTTCCTCTAACAACATCAGAGTAAGAACCCCGTTGCGTCCCGAGAGGGCCGTAACATAAATGGCTGTAAGAGATTCTGTCTTATGCGTTTTGGCTACAGTGTTTGAGTGATGCTTCAGGTGGGAGGCATGTAAGCCCAGAGTATCTCAGTAACGGGGTGTGGGCCGTGCTGACTGGTTGTGTTTCTTATGATAAGTCTTTTGTTTATTATAATTCTGTGCTTGAATGTTTGTAATGAATCTGGATAAGTAAATATACAGTGTATAAGACATCCATCTAAGTATGTGCCAGTGGTCGTCAGCCCAGAAGTGATTAATTATAAATAGTGTGCCATGATATTAATTCTAAATATATTATATAATGTATTCCTTTCTCAAGAGTAAACTGATACTTTTATGTAACGGTGTTTTCACTTAAATAATCCCTAGATAGGATTGATGTGTGATAGGCTAGGTGATATTTTTTTACTGAGGAAAGCAGCGGAGGATAACATACTGGCACATGGGCAACCGCATCCCGCCCTGGCACTGCCACAGTCACTGCCTTATCCACCCCACCCACATCCTCCATCGGCCCCACAGGGTCCACATCACCATGGGGCCACGACCAGGAATCGCCCTCCCTGCCTTTCTGCTTATGTACTATCTCAAACGTACACGACGAGTTATGGAGCCGACAATGAGGATACACACCCTCCATAGGCGAGGCAATCTTGGATGTCACCAGAGAAGAGTGGCCCCACTGGCGGGTCAGCCAAATCAGATCCGCATTCTAGGGCAGAAGGAGGACACCTCCAGGGGATGTTCTGCCACCACCACAGCCGGCGGCACATTGTGGATATCCACCAGCACCTGAGGCGCAACTACATTCTTACACAGGGGTTCCACAGGGCTCTGTACTCGGACCCATCCTGTTTCTAGTACATGTAAATGACCTTCCAGAGGGTATAGACTCATTCCTCTCAATGTTTGCTGATGATGCAAAAATTATGAGAAGAATCGAAACAGATGAAGACAGACAGAGAAAACAGGACGACCTGGACAAACTGGAGGAATGGTCTAAAAAATGGCTGCTAAAGATCAACTCAGGAAAGTGTAAAGTAATGAAATTGGGCAAAGGGAGCAGAAGGTTGAACACAAGGTACCATCTGGGAGGTGAAATCCTACAAGAGTCAAATAGAGAGAAAGATCTGGGGGTCGATATCACACCGAACCTGTCCCTAGAGGTCCACATCTAAAAGATATCATCAGCGGCATATGCTAGACTGGCCAATATAAGAACTGCCTTTAGAAACTTGTGTAAGGAATCGTTCAGGACCCTGTATACCACTTATGTAAGACCAATCCTGGAGTATGCAGCTCCAGCCTGGAGTCCATACCTAGTTAAACACATGACGAAGTTAGAGAAGATTCAGAGGTATGCCACCAGACTGGTCGCGGAACTGAGAGGAATGAGTTACGAGGAAAGGCTAAGGGAGCTGAACCTCACAACCCTGGAAAACAGAAGAGTAAGGGGAGACATAATAACCACCTACAAAATTCTCGGGGGAATTGACAGGGTGGACAAAGACAAACTCTTTAGCGCGGGTGGAACACGAACAAGGGGACACAGGTGGAAACTTATTACCCAGATGAGCCACAGAGACGTTAGAAAGAATTTTTTCAGTGTCAGGGTAGTTAACAAATGGAATGCATTAAGTAGTGTTGCGGTGGAGGCTGACTCCATATACAGTTTCAAATGTAGATATGATAGAGCCCAATAGGCTCAAGAATATGTACACCAGTTCATTGACAGTACACACTCTCCTTATTTGGTATGATCTCCGCAATCCTCTTTTCTGAAATATTACTCTGTACTACCCTGTCCACAGCTATGGTTCTTGGTTCTCCTCTCTCTCTCTCTCTCTCTCTCTCTCTCTCTCTCTCTCTCTCTCTCTCTCTCTCTCTCTCTCTCTCTCTCTCTCTCTCTCTCTCTCTCTCTCTCTCTCTCTCCCCCCTCCCCCTCCCCCACTCTCCTCCCCCCTCTCCCTCCCCCTCCCTCCTTCTCCTTCTTCTTCTTCCTCTTCTTTTTCTTCTTCTTCTCCTCCTCCTCCTCCTCCTCCTCCTCCTCCTCCTCCTCCTCCTCCCTCCCCCCTACTTTCTGGGAAGCCTCACAAGGATAAGAGCAAACACTGGCAAATTTGAATACATATACTGGACACGGCACATGCACAATACATATACACGTATAATAATATGACTACAACACTCTATACTATTGTAGTCAGGTTGCTCTCCAATACCATCAGGACTCTGTCATCTGCCTATCAAGTGGTAGCCTAACTGCTGTCTCACCACTTATACCACCAACCTCACCAAGTAAGTCAAGTCTCATAAGACAATATTGCACTATCAGCAAGAGAATATATATATATATATATATATATATATATATATATATATATATATATATATATATATATATATATATATATATATATATATATATATATATATATATATATATATATATATAATATATATATATATATATATATATAACTGAAAACTCACACCCCAGAAGTGACTCGAACCCATACTCCCACAACTGGTATGTACAGGGACGCCTTAATCCGCTTGACCATCACGACCGGACATAAGGAAGTGATAGCCGAGGCTATATGAACCACTTCCCCGCTGGCACTCGGATGGTAATCTTGGGCATAGCATTTTATCAAATCACCTCATTCTTTGGGGCACACGTGAGGAACACAAATGCAAACAAGCCTGAATGGTCCCCAGGACTATATACAACTGAAAACTCACACCCCAGAAGTGACTCGAACCCATACTCCCACAACTGGTATGTACAGGGACGCCTTGATCCGCTTGACCATCACGACCGGACATAAGGAAGTGATAGCCGAGGCTATATGAACCACTTCCCCGCCGGCACTCGGATCGTAATCTTGGGCATAGCATTTTATCAAATCACCTCATTCTTTGGGGCACACGTGAGGAACACAAATGCAAACAAGCCTGAATGGTCCCCAGGACTATATACAACTGAAAACTCACACCCCAGAAGTGACTCGAATCCATACTCCCACAACTGGTATGTACAGGGACGCCTTAATCCGCTTGACCATCACGACCGGACATAAGGAAGTGATAGCCGAGGCTATATGAACCACTTCCCCGCCGGCACTCGGATGGTAATCTTGGGCATAGCATTTTATCAAATCACCTCATTCTTTGGGGCACACGTGAGGAACACAAATGCAAACAAGCCTGAATGGTCCCCAGGACTATATACAACTGAAAACTCACACCCCAGAAGTGACTCGAACCCATACTCCCACAACTGGTATG
Source organism: Procambarus clarkii (assembly GCF_040958095.1). Lineage (NCBI taxonomy): Eukaryota > Metazoa > Arthropoda > Malacostraca > Decapoda > Cambaridae > Procambarus > Procambarus clarkii. Next base: position 38,939,983 of record NC_091161.1, read on the forward strand.
TACAGGGACGCCTTAATCCGCTTGACCATCACGACCGGACATAAGGAAGTGATAGCCGAGGCTATATGAACCACTTTCCCGCCGGCACTCGGATGGTAATCTTGGGCATAGCATTTTATCAAATCACCTCATTCTTTGGGGCACACGTGAGGAACACAAATGCAAACAAGCCTGAATGGTCCCCAGGACTATATACAACTGAAAACTCACACCCCAGAAGTGACTCGAACCCATACTCCCACAACTGGTATGTACAGGGACGCCTTAATCCGCTTGACCATCACGACCGGACATAAGGAAGTGATAGCCGAGGCTATATGAACCACTTCCCCGCCGGCACTCGGATCGTAATCTTGGGCATAGCATTTTATCAAATCACCTCATTCTTTGGGGCACACGTGAGGAACACAAATGCAAACAAGCCTGAATGGTCCCCAGGACTATATACAACTGAAAACTCACACCCCAGAAGTGACTCGAACCCATACTCCCACAACTGGTATGTACAGGGACGCCTTAATCCGCTTGACCATCACGACCGGACATAAGGAAGTGATAGCCGAGGCTATATGAACCACTTCCCCGCCGGCACTCGGATCGTAATCTTGGGCATAGCATTTTATCAAATCACCTCATTCTTTGGGGCACACGTGAGGAACACAAATGCAAACAAGCCTGAATGGTCCCCAGGACTATATACAACTGAAAACTCACACCCCAGAAGTGACTCGAACCCATACTCCCACAACTGGTATGTACAGGGACGCCTTAATCCGCTTGACCA